>NC_069501.1:1051785384-1052085384 GCF_027579735.1 Bombina bombina | reverse complement strand
AGCAGGAATCACCGGTAGCCCAGACCCCTGGGCCACCACAGGAGAACCTCCACCCACGCACAAGGCCCCCCCTTCCGTGCATACCTCGAGTCTCCCCAAAACCGGAGCAACCGACGTCCCCGGAGCCGGGACCCATGACCTCACCACAGATACATCCCTAGCAGGTAAAGTCCCCTCCAATTGCAACAACAAATCCCTCAAACCCGCGACCACTATCACTCACTGCAACATTCCCCCCCCCACATTTGCCCGCCCTGTCTCAGCTGTTGAAGCCTGCGCCAACTGCAGTCCCCTTGAAGACTCTCCTGTAGACTCCTGGAGCCCGCCACTACGTGGCTCCATTCTGTGCTGTATGCCCTCCTGCATTATGGCTGCCGTCCGTGTATGCTGGTCCGGCTGCCGTGGCTGGTCCTGCAAAACAACAGCACGTGAACTCATATTCAGGGGAGGAAATCCCCTATTCCCCCATCTCACCTGGTGCTGGCTGGCTCCCCTAGCCGTTGTCACCCCCCTACCTCTCTTAGGAGCTCCGCCCCTTCACCCCCTGACCAGGGGGCCTCTGCCCCTGGCCGTCGTCTAGCCCCCCTCTAGAAACCCCCACCTGACCCAGCAGTTTACCCGGCCGTCTATTCCCCCTCCCAACCCCCCGAGTGGGCACTGTACCTGATCTGGCCCCACTCTGGATTCTGGGCCTCTCTACCCCTTGATCCCTACCCCCTCCTCTCACCTCTCCACCAGCAACCGGCAAGGCATCACGCTGTCCACCGTCATCAGGCTCCAGACGAATGGAATCTGTCCAAGAGCCGTGCAGGCCAAAGAAATCCTCCTCCAGGCCGTCAATAGTGTCTGCCTCCGCAGACGGGCCAGGCCGCGCGCCAGGCCATTGTGCTGCAGGGCTAGCATCTGGAAAAGAAAAACTCACACGTGAGCCACCCACATCAACATTACTACTCCTCCCGGCATTAAAGGGGGCCCCACGGGGGGTACCCACAGAAGAGGGCCTCATCCCCGCCACCCCAAAACGGCTAACCAGTTTTCCACTAGTCCTAGGAGAGGGGGAGACAAACTCATCATCTGAAGAATCCAAAAACAACCCCACAGCCCCAGAATCCAGCTCAACCTCCTCAATCTCCTCCCCAAACCCATACTCAATATCTACTAAAAACCCCTGAGACCTGTCCTCTACTACCTGCCCCTTAACACTCAGATGAGCCGTGATGGGCCTTTCAGACACACCCTGACCCTGCTGGCCCAAACTGCCCCCTCACTAGCGCTATCCCCCACCACCCCTCCAAAGGCACAAGAAGGACCGCTAGGCCCAGCAAAGCCCGGATCACTCCCTGCCACTTGGCCACTAGTTACAGGCCTCTCTTGGCCGTGCGCAAACACTGTGTCACCTGATTGTTCTGACAGGCCGGCACAGCCACGGTCCTCAGCTCCGGGTCATCGCTGCTCCTCCCCGCCGATGACGTCACCGCCGGGGGCCTTGAAGGAGTAGATGCGCCACCAGCCGACGCCACAGCCGCCACCTTCTTACCGGAACTGGATCCAGCCTTTCGCCCACCAGAAGATCTGCCGCCCACCTCCGGAATGAGCCTGGACGGAGGCCTCGAAGGCCTAGAAGACCTTTTTCCTGGGAACCGCCTTCCCTGCATCCGGAACGGACACAGAAGCCCCCAGCAAGGACTGGACCTGCGACTCCAGCCAGGTAGGTCCTCTCTCCTCAGCCACCTACCTAAGCCACCCCAAGAGCTCATCCACCGCCGACATACTACAGGCAGAGCGGGGGGACCAAGCAGAGGGATGTTTTCTCTTGTGCAAAAATAACAATCTGCTGGTTTTCCCGCTCTGCCTGCATCTTTAACACCTCTCCTCCAGCTCCTCCTGTAGCACCTCCTATCACCATATAAGGGTCTCTTCCTCCCAGGGTCAAAGCTCCCTCCGTCAATGCCCTGCAGCCTACAGGAGCCACTATTTAGGGCTAAATTTATCAAAGGATTTCGCCAGCTTTTGAGCCCCTACGGCTGCAGGTTCTCACAAGAGAACCTGCTCATCGTATTTAACAAGCAGTGGTCATCAGACCGCTGTTTTCCTAACTTTTCACCACCTCTAAGGTGGCGAAATTCAATCTCCGTGGTCTAGTCCGACTGGGGAGATTGACAGCTCCTGCACGTGTGTGATTGGCTGTGCGCGGGCAGGGGACGGGATTGCACGCGAGCGCAAAATAGCGCTCCTGAGCAATGGTAAATTCCTCCGGGGAAATTCACCCCGCCAGAGGCGAGCTGCGATAGACAGAGGCGCGTATATGCGCCCGTGTCTGCCTCAGCTTAATAAATCTAGCCCTAGGTGTGTAAGCGCTTTATGAAGTTTGACTACAAACATGCACTGATGTGTTGTGTGGCATATGTTTAAAGGGACATAAAGCTCAAAATGTAATTCTCCATATAGGGCTAGATTACATGTGGAGCGCAATTGATAGAGTAGTATGCATTATTTTTTGCGCTACCTTGCACAAAGTATAATGAGCAATCAATATTTTAACAAAAGCATCTTAACACAGTCAAAACTTTTTTAGGACGCCCTATGGTCTTTAATGGATAGCACAGCTGGGAACGCTATTAGCTCTTCCATTGTGCTCAAGTGTTGAGAAATACGATACACAATATTTTTAATTCATGATTCAGATAGATTATACATATTTAAACAACTTTCCAATTTACTTCTGTTATTAATTTTGCTTCTTTTTCTTGGTATCCTTTATTGAAGGAGCAACAATGCATTACTTCAAGCTATCTGAACACATCCATAAGCCAATGACAAGAGACATATGTGCAGCCACTAATCAGCAGTTATTACCCAGCTCCTGAGCCTACCTAGATATGCTTTTCTAAAAAGGATCCCAAGAGAATCAAGCAAATTAGATAATATAGGTAAGTTGGAAAGTTGTTTAAAACTGCATGTTCTATCTCAGCGGTCGCCAACCAGTGGTCCGTGGACCACTGGTGGTCCATGAGAAGATGTTGGTGGTCCTTGACACCATCAAGCAGGAATTAATCTCCTCTGATGGTGTCACCCCTGTCGTGCCACAACTCCCTACAGTGCCTGACTGGACATCAGTGAAAACCGACGGAATTAAATTACAATCTCCCTATGCATGTTGCGTAGTACTGCACAACTTGCGTAGCTAGATTGTATTTTACCTTCTCCCGCCCGGCGCGCTGCTCAGAGGAAGATTCTTCCATTCTAAAGCCAGCAGAGGTTGGTATAGTCTTGCCTTGAAATAGTGCAATTAAAGTATATAAAAAAAAAGAAAATCTTTAAAAAAAATTCTCTCATATTTCATTTATTTTCTTCCCTTTACCTGTCTCTTTGTAGTAGTTTTCCTAATTCCTTTAGATGGACTTACATCGCTGTTTGTCCTCCCCTCCATCTTCTTTTTTTAATTACTAAATATTAAATATATTTCATTCTATTAATTTTCCCACACGCAAAGCTATTCCACCTGAATTCCAGTAATTGCCATCCAGCAGATCAGCCATATCCCACCAGTATTATAGTAATTGCCAGTGTCAGTTGTGGTTAGCTCACATCCATAGTGAGAGCTTTCTGATATAAACGTAATTTATGACTCCAATCTCTGTCCACGATCATAAGTAGTTTTGAATAATTCCTAACTGCTGAGGTAACTTGGAAGTCTTGTGGTCCTTTTACACATAATTCTTTTTTTCCCACTTTCTGCCTCTCTGTTTCCAGCTCAAAATCTGGCACTCACCCTTCATCTGTCATTTGGAAGTATTCTCAAAGTTCTGTCATACAGTTAGTTAATTCCAAAAAATAATTCTTAAAATTTTGTAAATATATACATAATGCATACTTAGCTATGGTTATACTAGTTATGTACAGTATGTGTGTGTGTGTATGTATGTATATATATATATATTATATATATATATATATATAATATATATATATATATATATATATATATATATATATATATATATATATATATATATATATATATGCAATTATCTAAAAAGACAAGCGCAAAAAACACTTCTCATAGTGCAGGTCAATTTAAAAAAGCGTGGGAGGCCACGCCCACCTTACGTCATTTACGACATACACGTTGTTTCAGTATTCCGTGCTGCTTATGGACACTTATTATGTGGTCTAAGCATATTACGAATTGAATACTTGGAAACATTGGACACCTACAAGCACTTTGTCTCCAATCCGTGTCACAAGGGATCCTTGGAGGAAAACTGGATTTCGTTGTGCTTAAGGACTTTGGTGATATTGATTGTGAATAAGTGGGGACACTGATATATCCATTCGCTCTTCCTTACCTCATATGATTGAGGTCTTAGTTTGTGAGTAGGAAATACCTTAGAGGTGTTTGCTTTTTTATGTGATTGTATGTTTTAATTTAATTGACCTGCACTATAAGAAGTGTTTTTTTGCGCTTGTCTTTTTAGATAATTGCAGCTGTTTTCTTGTACTCAACTTGAACCTTGAGCCCATTTTGGACGAGCAACACTGAACACCTCTTTTTGACATCAAAATTCAGGGAGAATATATCTCACTACTAGAAGGATAAGATTTTTTTATTCTATATTATATAGTATTGTTGGTATTATACAGTATTGTTGATTTTTTTTATTTTTTATCATACAGTATTGCTTATTTTAAACCAATTTATTGTATTATATTGCATTTGAGCACTTAATTTATTTTAATTGTATATACATATAACCCAAATACATATTTTGAGTGTGCGCTACTTTTTCTATTAGAGTGGGAACACCTAGGTGTACTTCAAATAGTTTTTATATATATATATATATATATATATATATATATATATATATATATATATATATATATTAGAAATAGCAGGTGTTCCAGCACTCCAACCTTGGTTCTGTATCAAACACCTGGGTGCAGTCCTTGAAAAACATATACAGTAATACATTTTGAGTGAAGGGCACTCTCAGGATTTTTGAAATCACAAAAGATTTTTATTTCAGGTAACAACAAATCTTCAAAGTCGACGTTTCGGCTTTCTTAGAAGCCTTCTTCAAGACAAACAACATCTGTTGAATAAAAGAAAAAACAACCAATATATACAAACACACTTATGCAAACTAAAGTAAAAAACACACACCCAACACCATTATTATATTAATTTAAAATCCTGTAAAAGGATAAACTTGAGTTCTAGTCCAATGACACCAGGCAGAGCCCTAGACTAAACTAAACACAAACCAAGTATAATACTTAGCCTAATGGAAAATATACATATTATAGAGGTTTGTACCTTTCAAAAAAAAATTCATGTTAGCGGTCCACAGAATTCAAAATTGTGAGTTTAGTGGTCCCTGAGGTCTGAAAGCTTGGCGACCCCTGTTCTATCTGAATCATGACAGAAATATTTTGAGTTTCATGTCCACTGTGTGCAATCCAAAATACTGCTGTAAATCTATCTCTTTTAATACCTGAAGTAACCCACTATTATTAATAGTATAGTACAGAACTACATAAATAACTCCATAAGTTGCACACAATCACCTTAGAGCCTGGTTTCTCAACAGCGGGGCTGAAGCCCAGTACCGGGCCGTGGGCTGGTGGGCTGCAACCCTACATACTCACACTGCACACTATGACAGGCCCAATACTGGGCAGGCCTGTCAAAGTGCTATTTGTGTGTGCTTGGGGTGTGTGTGGCGTGTGCTATTATCAGACCTTTTCAGCTCACAATGCTACCCCAATTCTGATATTCTCCCAATATCAGAGGTATGCAAAGTGTGTGTGTGTGGGGGGGGGGGGGGGGAGCGCTAATAGTTATAGCTGTGAGTAGGACTAATTTTTAGTGATAATTGTATATACTATCTAATTGTTTATGTGTATTCACAAATTTAATATTCCTTGTGTTTTACCTTGTCAGCCTGTCAATGTGTTGTGACTAAATACTTTGTGTAGTGACATAATATCTTCGCGATAGTGTGCTATAATTTGTCCTATGTATATACCTTTAAGAACCTGGTACTTAATTGTACCTATGAATTCCCTGAGGTAGAAAATTTGTCAGCAATATTATTTTAAAACCTCCTTAGTGTTTCATAGTGATGACCATACTAGTTTGTAAATTGTGCTATTGGTGCATATATTGTGCTATCAATATATACCTTTAAAAATCTGGTACCGTAATGTGCCTTTAAATCCCTTTATCAGAAAAAATAATTTAAATGCTCCTCCGTATTTTGTAGTGATGACACCAAACTTTTATATATTCAAATGATATATTTTTATATGACAATTCACGTTATAAATACAAATATTACACAGATAAAAATGTTGCACAAAATAAAATCAAAATGGTTTCGTTGACCACCAATTATTTGCATATGTACACTTACGCCTAGATTTAGAGTTCTGTGGCCAAAGGGGTGCGTTAGCTACGCATGCTTTTTTCTGTCCGCACCTTTTAAATACCGCTAGTATTTAGAGTTCACAGAATGGCTGCGTTAGGCTCCAAAAAAGGAGCGTATAGCATATTTACCGCAACTTCAACTCTCGATACCAGCGGTGCTTACGGACGCGGCCAGCTTAAAAAACGTGCTCGTGCACGATTCCCCCATAGAAAACAATGGGGCTGTTTGAGCTGAAAAAAAACCTAACACCTGCAAAAAAGCCGCGTTCAGCTCCTAACGCAGCCCCATTGTTTTCTATATGGAAACACTTCCTACGTCTGCACCTAACACTCTAACATGTACCCCGAGTCTAAACACCCATAACCTTACACTTATTAACCCCTAATCTGCCGTCCCCGCTATCGCTGACCCCTGCATATTATTTTTAACCCCTAATCTGCCGCTTCGTACACCCCCGCCACCTACATTATCCCTATGTACCCCTAATCTGCTGCCCTAACATCGCCGACCCCTATATTATATTTATTAACCCCTAATCTGCCGCCCCCAACGTCGCCTCCACCTAACTACACTTATTAACCCCTAATCTGCCGACCGGACCTGAGCGCTACTATAATAAATGTATTAACCCCTAATCCGCCTCACTCCTGCCTCAATAACCCTATAATAAATAGTATTAACCCCTAATCTGCCCTCCCTAACATTGCCGACACCTAACATCAAGTATTAACCCCTAATCTGCCGACAGGAGCTCACCGCTACTCTAATAAATTTATTAACCCCTAAAGCTAAGTCTAACTTTAACCCTAACACCCCCCTAAATTAAATATAATTTAATTCTAACGAAATAAATTAACTCTTATTAAATAAATTATTCCTATTTAAAGCTAAATACTTACCTGTAAATTAAACCCTAATATAGCTACAATATAAATTATAATTATATTATAGCTATTTTAGGATTTATATTTAGTTTACAGGTAACTTTGTATTTATTTTAACCAGGTACAATAGCTATTAAATAGTTAAGAACTATTTAATAGCTAAAATAGTTAAAATAATTACAAAATTACCTGTAAAATAAATCCTAACCTAAGTTACAATTAAACCTAACACTACACTATCAATAAATAAATTAAATAAAATACCTACAATTACCTACAATTAAACCTAACACTACACTATCAATACATTAATTAAATAAAATACCTACAAATAACTACAATTAAATAAACTAACTAAAGTACAAAAAATAAAAAAGAACTAAGTTACAAAAAATAAAAAAATATTTACAAACATTAGAAAAATATTACAACAATTTTAAACTAATTACACCTAATCTAAGCCCCCTAATGAAATTACAAAGCCCCCCAAAATAAAAAAAATTCCCTACCCTATTCTAAATTACAAAAGTTCAAAGCTCTTTTACCTTACCAGCCCTGAACAGGGCCCTTTGCGGGGCATGCCCCAAGAAATTCAGCTCTTTTGCCTGTAAAAAAACAAATACAATACCCCCCCAACATTACAACCCACCACCCACATACCCCTAATCTAACCCAAACCCCCCTTAAATAAACCTAACACTAAGCCCCTGAAGATCTTCCTACCTTATCTTCACCTCACCGGGTATCACCGATCGGTCCTGGCTCCAAAATCTTCATCCAACCCAAGCGGGGGCTGGCGATCCATAATCCTGCGGCTGAAGAGGTCCAGAAGAGGCTCCAAAGTCTTCATCCTATCCGGGAAGAAGAGGCGATCCAGACCGGCAACCATCTTGATCCAAGCGGCATCTTCTATCTTCATCCGATGAGGAACGGCTCCATCGTGAAGACCTCCAGCGCGGATCAATCTTCTTCCGACGACGTCCAACTGAAGAATGACGGTTCCTTTAAGGGACGTCATCCAAGATGGCGTCCCTCGAATTCCGATTGGCTGATAGGATTCTATCAGCCAATCGGAATTAAGGTAAGAAAATTCTGATTGGCTGATGGAATCAGCCAATCAGAATCAAGTTCAATCCGATTGGCTGATCCGATCAGCCAATCAGATTGAGCTTGCATTCTATTGGCTGATCGGTGTTAAGTTTATTTAAGGGGGGTTTGGGTTAGATTAGGGGTATGTGGGTGGTGGGTTGTAATGTTGGGGGGGGTATTGTATGTGTTTTTTTACAGGCAAAAGAGCTGAATTTCTTGGGGCATGCCCCGCAAAGGGCCCTGTTCAGGGCTGGTAAGGTAAAAGAGCTTTGAACTTTTGTAATTTAGAATAGAATAGGGCATTTTTTTATTTTGGGGGGCTTTGTAATTTCATTAGGGGGCTTAGAGTAGGTGTAATTAGTTTAAAATTGTTGTAATATTTTTCTAATGTTTGTAAATATTTTTTTATTTTTTGTAACTTAGTTCTTTTTTATTTTTTGTACTTTAGTTAGTTTATTTAATTGTAGTTATTTGTAGGTATTGTATTTAATTAATGTATTGATAGTGTAGTGTTAGGTTTAATTGTAGGTAATTGTAGGTATTTTATTTAATTTATTTATTGATAGTGTAGTGTTAGGTTTAATTGTAACTTAGGTTAGAGTTTATTTTACAGGTAATTTTGTAATTATTTTAACTATTTTAGCTATTAAATAGTTCTTAACTATTTAATAGCTATTGTACCTGGTTAAAATAAATACAAAGTTACCTGTAAAATAAATATAAATCCTAAAATAGCTATAATATAATTATAATTTATATTGTAGCTATATTAGGGTTTATATTACAGGTAAGTATTTAGCTTTAAATAGGAATAATTTATTTAATAAGAGTTAATTTATTTCGTTAGATTTAAATTATATTTAACTTAGGGGGGTGTTAGGGTTAGGGTTAGACTTAGCTTTAGGGGTTAATCCATTTATTACAGTAGCGGCGAGATTCGGTCAGCAGATTAGGGGTTAATAATTGAAGTTAGGTGTCGGCGATGTTAGGGAGGGCAGATTAGGGGTTAATACTATTTATTATAGGGTTATTGAGGCGGGAGTGAGGCGGATTAGTGGTTAATAACTTTATTATAGTAGCGGTGCGGTCTGGTCGGCAGATTAGGGGTTAATAAGTGTAGGCAGGTGGAGGCGACGTTGAGGGGGCAGATTAGGGGTTAATAAATATAATATAGGGGTCGGCGGTGTTAGGGCAGCAGATTAGGGGTACATAAGGATAACGTAGGTAGCGGCGCTTTGCGGTCGGCAGATTGGGGTTAATTATTGTAGGTAGCTGGCGGCGATGTTGTGGGGGGCAGGTTAGGGGTTAATAAATATAATAAAGGGGTCGGCGGTGTTAGGGGCAGCAGATTAGGGGTACATAAGTATAACATAGGTGGCGGTCGGCAGATTAGGGGTTAAAAAAATTGGCGGCGATGTGGGGGACCTCGGTTTAGGGGTACATAGGTAGTTTATGGGTGTTAGTGTACTTTAGATCACAGTAGTTAAGAGCTTTATAAACCGGCGTTAGCCCAGAAAGCTCTTAACTACTGACTTTTTTCTGCGGCTGGAGTTTTGTCGTTAGATTTCTAACGCTCACTTCAGCCAAGACTCTAAATACCGGCGTTAGAAAGATTCCATTGAAAAGATAGGATACGCAATTGACGTAAGGGGATCTGCGGTATGGAAAAGTCGCGGCTGAAAAGTGAGCGTTAGACCCTTTAATGACTGACTCCAAATACCAGAGGGCGGTAAAAACCAGCGTTAGGAGCCTCTAACGCTGGTTTTGACGGCTACCGCCCAACTCTATATCTAGGCCATATAAAACATGTTACTCTCATAAAAAGGCTACTAGAGTATGACTTATGATGTGGTATCAAAAACTCTGGTGCACACTCTCATGTGTGTCTTGACTTGAACTTTTGGATTATGTATACAATTGTTGCGATAAGATGAATAAAAAAGTTGTGGCCACAACTGAGTTCTTTGAATTTCTTTTGTGTCTCCAAATCTGGGCAATGTTATGCAATTTAGTGTTGCACTCCCCCTAACCGGACCTCTGATCGTGTCTTACCTCGTTATGTAGGGGTCTTGGGAAGCTGCTTGCTCGATGTTGTACCTTAATGGAGGATCAGCGTCTCTCCATTTGAAGTTCCCGGCGGCTTGCTTCCTCGCCCTGACGTCGTCTGTTTCACGTGTTCCGTTGGAGGCCAATCAGGTAACCGGATCGTGGGGGGAGTGTATCTCCTTGTAATCCTGGCTTGCTTGGTTCTTTTGCGGCTTTAGAAATCCACATTCAATAGTCTGTCTACGCATTTCAGCGCTCTTCTGCACCTTTATCAAGACTTATACCTGGTTTCTCAACAGCGGGGCTGCAGCCCAGTACCGGGCCGTGGGCTGGTGGGCTGCAACCCTACATACTCACACTGCACACTATGACAGGCCCAATACTGGGCAGGCCTGTCAAAGTGCTATTTGTGCATGTGCTTGTGCACACTGTAAGCATCCAGCGGCAGTTCAGTGGGAGAACAGCGTGGGACAAGGAACACATGGTATCGGATATATATCTACCGGGCCCTGAACACGTATGACTAAAATTGACTGGGCCTTGAGGTCATTTGGGTTCAAAACCAATGCCTAGAGCATTCTTCCTTAATGTAAAATCATCTTACCACTCGAGCAATATCCAATATGCCCTTATAGAAGTCTGTTATGTGAGTGATTTAGCACACCAGATAATAGTGCGCCCTAGACTATCACTAAAAAATGACTTTGGGCTAATATGAAGCTAAAATAGAAGCGCTATTGATTGCATTTTAATAGGGTTCATGGACTGCAAAGCAATGCAAATTTTGCTAAAAATAATGACAGTATTAAATGCTTTTAAAGTGTTTATTGTGCGTGCAGAGCTTTTGCAATACAGTAAAAAATGTCTGAAATTACTTTAATGACCCTTTAAGCTGGAGTCAGAGGCAATTCTAGGGGGATGTTGGGGTGCTATTTGTTACTGTAGTACCCCCAAACCACAAAGGTGTTAGCTGCTCTGAATTTGTGGGGTAGTGATTTTTTTACATGCTGTGCGCTCTGCGAAAAACAAAGAGAGATTGAAATGAGGGAGACTGGGTTTATAATAAAATAAAGCAACAGGTAGCATAAAATGCAGCAAAAAGATTAGAATACCCTACACAATCCTATCCTGCATCCCCTGTTAATAACAAACTCTCTGTATACTTCTCCCATGGTTTCCACAAGAAATACACATTTTAAGACACCTTACAGCATCTGATATTGACAGTCACTGTCCTTTGCCTATTCCACAATGGGGCACTGCACTCCATTTAAAATCTGTTAATTGCTTTCCTTATAATCTCTGGAAGCAGAGTCCTGAGTTTTATCTTGTTAGAATATTAAATATGGAGAGCTCATATCACTTACAGCTCTGCTAGTCTTCATAAGCTGAAGTCATTGCAAGTACAAAGACAGCCTTCAATATCCGACTCACTGTGCTGGAGAGAAACATTTTTTGTAATTTAAAAGAAATAAAATGACAATATGTGTAGATGTATAGATAAATCCTATGGTGGAGAGAAATTTATAGACTGTGATGTAACTCACCACAGCTATGAAGAACTAGATGATGAAAAGCTTCTCTGCCCCTTGGTCCCGGATACAGCTAGAAGAGGAGATATTTAAACATTCAAGGTACCGTTACTGAGTCAGTGCAGTCAACAAGAAAAAAATGCAGAGATTTCTTCCCTTAAAGAGATAGGAAACAAACAAAAAAAAAAATGTGATTCAGACATAGACCTCTATTTATCATAGGTCTTGCGGACCTGATCCGACAGTGCGGATCAGGTTCGCAAGACCTCGCTAAATGCGGAGAGCAATACGCTCTCCGCATTTAACATTGCACCAGCAGCTCACAAGAGCTGCTGGTGCAACGCCGGCCCCCTGCTGACTCGCGGCCAATTGGCCGCCAGCAGGGAGGTGTCAATCAACCCGATCGTACTCGATCGGGTTGATTTCCGGCGATTCCTGTCCACTTGCTCAGAGCAGGATGGACAGGGTTATGGAGCAGCGGTCTTTATGTTTCTGGCGAGTCTGAAGACTCGCCAGAAACACGGCCCTTCAAGCTCCATACGGAGCTTGATAAATATGGGCCATTGCATAAGATTTTTAAAAAGTGTCTAATTTAGTTCTGTTATCAAGTATGCTTTGTTCCCATGATATTCTTTGTTGAAGAGATACCTAAGTAGGTGTCTGGTGTGCTATATTGCAGGAAGTAGTGCTGCCATCTAGTGCTCTTGCAAATTTATAACATTCTTGCAAAACTGCTGCCATATAGTACACCAGACACGTGCATGCTCCTGAGTTTACAACTCTGCTTAATGTATTAATAGAAGCAAAATAGAATGTTTTTTTTTAAACTGCATGCTCTATCTGAATCATAAAGTAAAATGTTGGGTTTTATGTCCATTAAAGGGACAGTCAAGTCCAAAAAAAACTTTCATGATTCAATGGGGCATGGAATTTTAAACAACTTTCCAATTTACTTTTATCACCAATTTTGCTTTGTTCTCTTAGTATTCTTAGTTGAAAACTAAACCTAGGAGGTTCATATGCTAATTATTTAGACCTTGAAGGCCGCCTCTAATCTAAATGCATTTTGATAGTTTTTCACCACTAGAGGGCATTAGTTCATGTGTTTAATATAGATAACATTGAGCTCATGCACATGAATTTACCATGGAGACAGCTCTGATTGGCTAAAGTGCAAGTCTGTCAAAAGAACTGAAATAAGGGGGCAGTCTGCAGAGGCTTAGATACAAGGTAATTACAGAGGTAAAACGTGTATAATTATAACTGTGTTGGCTATGCAAAACTGGGGAATTGGTAATTAAGGGATTATCTATCTTTTAAAACAACAAAAATTCTGGTGTTGACTGTCCCTTTAATATACATGAAGATATTCTTTTATCTTGTTTTCAGAGGAGAAATATCCTGTATTTTGTGGTTTGTTGTGTTGCTTCTGATGATCACTTTACACTTCAGTGGTATAATTACAATCCAACTGAAATGAACATGGCTGTTCCAATAAGCTTACAACTCCTCCTCAAGGAGCAGGTCATGCAAAACAAACACATTGCTCCCTCTGTCTAATCATTATTTAAATGGTACTGATCCATCTGAGGGCCAGATCTAAAGGTAGAATTAAACTTTAATGATTCAGATACAGCATGCAACTTGAAAAACACTTTCAGATCTACTACCATTATCAAATTGTGCATACACCTTTTGTATGCACACTGAGGCATCAGCTCCTACTAAATATGTGTAAGTGTTCACAGTGCAAACATATATGGCTGTGATTGGTTGATGGCTGTTACGTGATACAGGGCACAGGTAAATGGAAGAAAGTTTAGAAAATTTTCATTAAAAAAATGAGCTGCTTATTTGAAGTGGCGCACTAACATTAGCACACATGCACAATATTGAAATATCGCACCCACTCTAACTTGTGCTCATATTACAAGTTGAAAGTAAACACGACTGCACAAGTGCAAACTAAATTTGCGCTCATTGGGTAAGTGCGACTTAAGTCCTTGCCTAAAGAGTTGGGGCTAAATTAAAAGTTGCACTAAACACAACATAAATACATTAAAAGAAAATGTAACACTCATATATACTCTATCTGATACACCCCTCACCACACCCACAATTCAGTTTAACGAATAGCCAAGTAGTGGGGTGATAAAGAAAGGAGTAAAAAGTATCAACAAAAGAATTTGGAAATAATTGTGCTTTATACAAAAAAATCATAACCACCATAAAAAAGGGGTGGGCCTCATGGACTTTTGCCAATACGAAAGAAATGAATTTATCAGGTAAGTTCTTGCATAAATTATGTTTTCTTTCATGTAATTGGCAAGAGTCCATGAGCTAGTGACGTATGGGATAGCAATACCCAAGATGTGGAACTCCACGCAAAACAAGTCACTAGAGATGGAGGGATAGAACAAAAACAGCCATTTTTCGCTGAAAAAAATTAATCCACAACCCAAAATATAAGTTTATTCTCATAAATGAAAAGAAAAACTTAAAACATAAGCAGAAGAATCAAACTGAAACAGCTGCCTGAAGAACTTTTCTACCAAAAACTGCTTCTGAAGAAGCAAATACATCAAAATGCTAGAATTTAGTAAATGTATGCAAAGAAGACCAAGTTGCTGCTTTGCAAATCTGAACAACTGAAGCTTCATTCTTAAAAAAAAGCCCACAAAGTGGAGACTGATCTAGTAGAATGAGCTGTAATTCTCTGAGGTGGGGCTTGACCCGACTCCAAATAAGCTTGATGAATTAAAAGCTTTAACCACAAAGCCAAGGAAACAGCAGAAGCCTTCTGACCTTTCCTAGAACCAGAAAATATAACAAATAGACTAGAAGTCTTCCTGAAATATTTAGAAGCTTCAACATAATATGTCAAAGCTCTTACCACATCCAAAGAATGTAAGGGATCGGATCTCTCCAAAGAATTCTTAGGATTACGACACAAGGAAGGGACAACAATTTATCTATTAATGTTGTTAGAATTCACAACCTTAGGTAAGAATTTAAATGAAGTCCGCAAAACCGCCTTATACTGATGAAATATCAGAAAAGGAGATTCACAAGAGAGAGTGGATAATTCAGAAACTCTTCTAGCTGAAGAGATGGCCAAAAGAAACAACACTTCCAAGAAAGTAGTTTAATGTCCAAAGAATGCATAGGCTCAAACGGAGGAGCCTGTAAAGCCTTCAAAACTAAATTAAGACTCCAAGGAGGAGAGATTGATTTAATGACAGGCTTTATACGAACCAAAGCCTGCACAAAACAATGAATATCAGGAAGTTTAGCAATCTTTCTGTGAAATAAAACAGAAAGAGCAGAGATTTGTCCTTTCAAGGAACTTGCAGACAAACATTTATCCAAACCATCCTGAAGAAACTGTAAAGTTCTAGGAATTCTAAAAGAATGCCAAGAGAATTTATGAGAAGAACACCATGAAATGTAAGTCTTCCAAACTTGATATTAAATCTTTCTAGAAACAGATTTACGAGCCTGCAACATAGTATTAATCACTGAGTCAGAGAAACCTCATTGACTAAGCACTAAGCGTTCAATTTCCACCTTCAAATTTAATTATTTGAGATCCTGATGTAAAAACGGACCTTGAGATAAAAGGTCTGGCCTTAATGGAAGTGGCCAAGGTTGGCAACTGGACATCCGAACAAGATCCGCATACCAAAACCTGTGACGCCATGCTGGAGCCACCAGCAGCACAAACGATTTGTCCATGATGATTTTGGAGATTACTCTTGGAAGATGAGTGGAAGGTAGAACTAGAGGCGGGAAAATATAAGCAGGTTGATAACACCAAGGAAGTGTCAATGCATCCGTTGCTTCTGCCTGAGGATACGTGGATCTGGACAGGTACCTGGGAAGTTTTGTGTTTAGATGAGATGCCATCAGATCTATTTCTGGAAGTCCCCACATCTGAACAATTTGAGAAAACACATCTGGGTGGAGAGACCATTCTCCCGGATGTAAAGTCTGACGGCTGAGGTAATCCGCTTCCCAATTGTCTATACCTGGGATATGAACCACAGAAATTAGACAGGAGCTGGATTCCACCCAAACAAGCATCCAAGATACTTATTTCATAGCTTGAGGACTGTGAGTTGTAATATTGTCTGTCTGAAAACAAATGAATGGTTCTCTCTTCAACGGAGGTCAAAACTGAAGAGTCCTGAGAATCACACGTAGTTCCAAAATATTGATTGGTAATCTTGCCTCTTGAGATTTCCAAACCCCATGTGCTGTCAGAGATTCCCAAACAGCTCCCCAACCTGAAAGACTCACATCTGTTGTGATCACAGTCCAGGTTGGCTGAACGAAAGAGGCCACTAAAATGATACAATGGTGATCTAACCATCAAGTTAGAGAAAGTCAAACATTGTGATTTAAGGATATTAATTGTGATATCCTTGTATAATCCCTGCACCATTGGTTCAGCATACAAAGCTGGAGAGGTCTCATATGAAAACAAGCAAAGGGGATCTCGTCCGATGCTGCAGTCATGAGACCTAAAACTTCCATGCACATAGCTACTGAAGGGAATGACTGAGACTGAAGGTTCCGACAGGCTGCAACCAATTTCAAACGTCTCTTGTCTGTTAGAGACAAAGTCATGGACACTGAATCTATCTGGAAACCTAAAAATTTTACCTTTGTCTGAGGAATCAAATAACTTTTTGGTAAATTGATCCTCCAACTATGTCTTCAAAGAAACAACACTAGTTTATTCATGTGAGATTCTGCAGAACGTAAAGACTGAGCGAGTACCAAGATATCGTCCAAATAAGGAAATACCGCAATACCCCGCTCTCTGATTCTTGGAGCTGTCGCTAGGCCAAAAGGTAAAGCACCAAATTGGTAATGCTTGTCTAGAAAAGAGAATCTCAGGAACTGATAGTGATCTGGATGAATCGGAATATGAAGCTATGCATCCTGTAAGTCTATTGTGGACATATAATGCCCTTGCTGAACAAAAGGCAGAATAGTTGTTATAGTTACCATTTTGAAAGTTGGTACTCTTACATATCGATTCAAAATCTTTAGATTCAAAACTGGTCTGAATGAATTTTCTTTCTTTGGGACAATGAATAGATTTGAATATAACCCCAGACCCTGTTCCTGAAACGGAACTGGCATGATTACCCCTGATTACTCCAAGTCTGAAACACACTTCAGGAAAGCCTGACCCTTTACTGGGTTCAATCTGGGTTCAATACGATCAGCCAATCAGATTGAGCTTGCATTCTATTGGCTGATCGGAACAGCCAATAGAATGTGAGCTCAATCTGATTGGCTGATTGGATCAGCCAATCCAATTGAACTTGAATCTGATTGGCTGATTCAATCAGCCAATCAGATTTTTCCTACCTTAATTCCGATTGGCTGATAGAATCCTATCAGCCAATCGGAATTCGAAGGACGCCATCTTGGATGACGTTATTTAAAGGGACCTTCATTCGTCGTTAGTCCGTCAGTGAGGAAGGATGGCTCCGCGTCAGCTGCTTCAAGATGGACCCGCTCCGCTCCGGATGGAAGAAGATAGAAGATGCTGCCTGGATGAAGACTTTGGACCCTCTGGAGGACCTCTTCTTGCCGGATAGGATGAAGACTTCGGACCCTCTTCTAGACGGATCGGTGATACCCGGCTGCATGAATACAAGGTAGAGAGATCTTCAGGGGCTTAATGTTAGGTTTTTTAAGGGGGGTTTGGGTGGGTTAGATTAGGGGTATGTGGGTGGTGGGTTGTAATGTTGGGGGGTATTGTATGTTATTTTTACAGACAAAAGAACTGTTAACTTTTTATTTTAGAATAGGGTAGGGCATTTTTTTATTTTGGGGGGCTTTGTTATTGTTTAGGGGGCTTAGAGTAGGTGTAATTAGTTTAAAATTCTTGTAATCTTTTTTTATTTTTTGTAATTTAGTGTTTGTTTTTTTTGTAATTTAGTTTAGTTGATTTAATTGTAGGTAATTGTAGGTAGTTTAGTTAATTAATTTATTGATAGTGTAGTGTTAGGTTTAATTGTAACTTAGGTTAGGATTTATTTTACAGGTAATTTTGTAATTATTTTAACTAGGTAGCTATTAAATACTTAATAACTATTTAATAGCTATTGTACCTAGTTAAAATAAATACAAAGTTGCCTGTAAAATAAATATAAATCCTAAAATAGCTACAATGTAATTATTTGTTATATTGTAGCTATATTAGGGTTTATTTTACAGGTAAGTATTTAGCTTTAAATAGGATTAATTTATTTAATAAGAAATAATTTATTTTGTTAGATTTAAATTATATTTAACTTAGGGGGGTATTAGGGTTAGGGTTAGAGTTAGGTTTAGGGGTTAATACATTTATTATAGTGGCGGCGAGGTACGGTCAGCAGATTAGGGGCTAATAAGTATAGGTAAGGTAGCAGCGATGTTGGGGGGGGGCAGATTAGGGGTTAATAAATATTATGTAGGTGTCAGCGATATTAGGGGCAGCAGAATAGGGGTACATAGGGATAATGTAGGTGGCGGCGGTGTGCGGTCTGCAGTTTAGGGGTTAAAAAAAATATTAGAGTGGTGGCGATGTGGGGGGCCTCGGTTTAGGGGTACATAGGTAGTTTATGGGTGTTAGTGTACTTTAGAGCACAGTAGTTAAGAGCTTTATGAACTAGTGTTAGCCCATAAAGCTCTTAACTCCTGACTTTTTTCTGCGGCTGGAGTTTTGTCGCTAGATTTCTAACGCTCACTTCAGCCAAGACTCTAAATACGCAATTGGCGTAAGGGGATCTGCGGTATGGAAAAGTTGCGGCTGGAAAGTGAGCGTTAGACCCTTTCCTGACTGACTCTAAATACCAGCGGGCGGTAAAAACCAGCGTTAGGAGCCCTTAACGCTGGTTTTGACGGCTAACGCAGAACTCTAAATCTAGGCGAATGATTTTGGACCAAATTGATCCAAACATCTTGAAAAATTTTAATCTGCCCCCTACCAGCTGAGCTGGAATGAGGGCCGCACCTTCATGCGGACTTGGGGGCTGGTTTTGATCTCTTAAATGACTTAGATTTATTCCAATTTGAAGAAGGCTTCCAATTGGAAGCAGATTCCTTGGGTGAAGGATTAGGTTTCTGTTCCTTATTTTGTCGAAAGGAACGAAAACGGTTAGAAGCTTTAGATTTACCCTTAGGTCCTTTATCCTGAGGCAAAAAACTCCCTTCCCCCCAGTGACAGTTGAAATTATTGAATCCAACTGAGAACCAAATAATGTATCACCTTGGAAAGAAAGAGATAGCAATCTGGACTTAGAAGTCATATCAGAATTCCAGGATTTGAGCCACAAAGCTCTTCTAGCTAAAATAGCTAAAGACATAGATTTAACATCAATTTTGATAATATCAAAAATGGCATCACAAATGAAATTATTAGCATGTTGAATCAACTTAACAATGCTAGACAAATCATGATCTGATACTTGTTGCACTAAAGTTTCCAACCAAAAAGTTGAAGCAGCTGCAACATCAGCCAAAGAAATTGAAGGCATAAGAAGATGACCTGAATATAAATAAACTTTCCTTAGATAAGATTCAAGTTTCCTATCTAAAGGATCTTTAAAAGAAGTACTATCTTCCATAAGAATAGTAGTACATTTAGCAAGAGTAGAGATAGCCCCATCAAATTTGGGGATCTTTTCCCAAAACTCCAATGTAACTGCTGGCAAAGGATCCAAATGTTTTAAACCTTGAAGAAGGAATAAAAGATGTACCAGGCCTATTCCATTCCTTAGAAATCATATCAGAAATAGCATCAGGAACTGTAAAAACCTCTAGAATAACCACAGGAGGTTTATAAACAGAATTTAAACGTTTACTAGTTTTAATATCAAGAAGACTAGTTTCCTCCATATCTAATGTAATCAACACTTATTTTAACAAAGAACGAATATACTCCATTTAAAATAAATAAGAGGATTTGTTAGTGTCAATATCTGAGGCAGGATCTTCTGAATCAGATAGATCATCATCAGAGAAAGATAATTCAGTATGTTGCTGGTCATTTGAAATTTCATCAACCTTATGAGAAGTTTTAAAAGACCTTTTACGTTTATTAGGAGACGGAATGGCAGACAAAGCCTTCTGAATAGAATCAGAAATAAATTCTTTTAAATTTACAGGTATATCTTGTGCATTAGATGTTGAGGAAACAGCAACAGGTAATGAACTACTACTGATGGATACATTCTCTGCATATAAAAGTTTATAATGACAACTATTACAAACCATAGCTGGAGGTAAAACCTCCACAAGTCTACAACAAATGCACTTAGCTTTGGTAGAACTGTTACCATGCTGCAGGGTTCCAACAGTGATTTCTGAGACAGGATCAGATTGAGACATCTTGCAAATGTAAGAGAAAAAAACAACATATAAAGCAAAATTATCAATTTCCTTATATGGCAGTTTCAGGAATAGGAAAAAATGCAAACAGCATAGCCCTCTGACATAGAAAAAAGGCAGGAGGAAAAAAAAGAATGGGGTCTTAAATAATGAAAATATTTGGCGGCAAGTATGACGCACAACAAACAGAAAAAATATTTTTTGGCACCAAAAACGTCCGGAAATGACACACTCGCATCATAGATGACGCAACATTGTGAAAGGACCTGGCGTCAACTAAGACGCAGGAAATTACGAATTTGCATCAACAAACGTAACTTTGCACCAAAAAATCTTGTGCCAAGAATGACGCAATAAACTTTAGCATTTTGTGCCCTCGCGAGCCTAATTTTTCCTGTGAATTTGAAAATGACAGTCAAATTGAAAAAAAGACTATACTTCAGGTAAGAAATACATTTTCCTAAAAAATGCATTTCCCAAATATGAAACTGACAGTCTGCAAAAGGAAATATACTGAAACCTGAATCATGGCAAATATAAGTAAAATACATATATTTAGAACTTTATATAAATACATAAAGTGCCAAAGCATAGCTGAGAGTGTCTTAAGTAATGATAACATACTTACCAGAAGACACCCATCCACATATAGCATTTATCAGTAGAGGTAATGGAATATGAGAGTATGGAGCGCGATCCGATATACGGCACAGGTTTCGGCGCAAGTGTGGAAAACCGTGCCGCCCGTAATTTCACCTGGCACATCGGGTATTACATATATTTCGCCGGCATTTCCTAAGTGCCGTAAGTAGGATAAACTAGCGATGTCCAGAATTAAGCGAAAGTACAAATTTCTGGAGTCGCCAGTGATTTACAGCACTTTAGAAACTGCCGGCGCCTAATAAAAGTAACTAAAATTTTAAATCTCCCGTAACTGTCTTACATGCCTCCTAAAAATAAGCGCCACACGTATACCCCTATATCCGCAATCCCCTCTCTCACTCCTAATAATAAATGTATTAACCTCTAAACTGCCATAGCGCACACCGCAATAAACCTATTCTAGTATTAACCCCTAAACCGCCATAGCCCACAACACAATACACCTATTAAAGTATTAACCCTTAAACCACCATAGCCTACAACGCAATACACCTATTAAAGTATTAACCCTAAACCGCCATAGCCCACATAGCCTATTAAATCTATTAACCCAAAATCTGCCGCCGCCAACGTCGCCGCCACTATAATAAAGTTATTAACCCCTAAACCTAACCTTAACACCCCCTAACTTAATTAAATCAAATAATATTACTATTAATAACTAAAGTATTCCTATTTAAAACTAAATACTTACCTATAAAATAAACCCTAAGATAGCTTCAATATAATTAATAATTACATTGTAGCTATTTTAGGATTTATTTTTATTTTACAGGCAACTTTGTATTTATTTTAACTAGGTACAATAGCTATTAAATAGTTAATAACTATTTAATAGCTACCTAGTTAAAATAATTACAAAAACAGAATTTATGTTTACCTGATAAATTTCTTTCTCCTACGGTGTATCCGGTCCATGGCTTCATCCTTACTTGTGGGATATTCTCATTCCCTACAGGAAGTGGCAAAGAGAGCACACAGCAGAGCTGTCCATATAGCTCCCCCTCTGGCTCCGCCCCCCAGTCATTCGACCGATGGTTAGGAGAAAAAGGAGAACCATAGGGTGCAGTGGTGACTGTAGTGTACAAAAATAAAAATTTAAACCTGACCAAATGCCAGGGCGGGCCGTGGACCGGATACACCGTAGGAGAAAGAAATTTATCAGGTAAACATAAATTCTGTTTTCTCCTACATTGGTGTATCCGGTCCACGGCTTCATCCTTACTTGTGGGAACCAATACCAAAGCTTTAGGACACGGATGAAGGGAGGGAACAAGTCAGGTAACCTAAACGGAAGGCACCACTGCTTGCAAAACCTTTCTCCCAAAAATAGCCTCCGAAGAAGCAAAAGTATCGAATTTGTAAAATTTGGCAAATGTATGCAGTGAAGACCAAGTCGCTGCCTTACAAATCTGTTCAATAGAAGCTTCATTCTTGAAAGCCCATGTGGAAGCCACAGCTCTAGTGGAATGAGCTGTAATTCGTTCAGGAGGCTGCTGTCCAGCAGTCTCATATGCCAATCGGATGATGCTTTTCAGCCAGAAGGAAAGAGAGGTAGCAGTCGCTTTCTGACCTCTCCTCTTACCAGAATAGACAACAAACAAGTTGCTTTTAAATACAATTTTAAAGCACGAACCACATCAAGATTGTGTAACAGCCGTTCCTTCTTAGAAACTGGGTTAGGACACAGAGAAGGAACAACTATTTCCTGGTTAATATTCTTATTGGAAACCACTTTTGGAAGGAAACCAGGTTTGGTACGCAAAACAACCTTATCTGTATGAAACACCAGATAGGGTGAATTACACTGCAAAGCAGACAACTCAGAAACTCTTCGAGCAGAAGATATAGCTACCAAAAACAAAACTTTCCAAGATAATATTTTTTTTTTTTTTTCCTTGGTGTTTGTATCTCTGATATTTAGCAGCTCTCCCATGGATTGTTAGTTCAAGCTAATTTGTTCTGTCTGGTCAGTCTGGTCAGTCCTGTGGTTCAGTACAAGGAGTAGACATCTCACCTGCATTCTCAAACTAAAGATCTGTCCCACACCAATATGACTGCACAGTAAAAGCTTGTTTTTGGAGGTGATGAATATTGTCTAACTTTTAGCAAAGAAAGGCACATTCCTTCTGTGAAAGTGCTTTCCAGCTCATATTCTTCATGGTGATGTTGGGCAATTTTATTGAATAATTGATCAAGAAGAGATTGAACAATGGAGAATTCCAGATCCTAATACTTCTGAGTGGACAGTTTCTGCACATGAATACCAAACCAAACAGATTGATGGTCACTGGATCCTAAGTTCTCAGCTACAGACACATCTGAAACAGTATCACTGTTTGGACATAGAGTTTGGATTTGGAACCTCAGTGGCCTGAGAGGCATCGCCTTGGATGTTTTATTAATTTTGGACAACTAGAGGAAGTATAACATCGTTTATAGTTATATCCATTCCCTGTTCCTATTGTGGTCTCATCATTCCTCACCGCAGGATACTCCTTTCACCTTCACTCACACTTTTAACTGTTGGATACATTTAAATATACACATTTTTTTGAATGGCCAATTTTTGTTTTTGATACGCTGTTTGGATTGGACACAGTTTCAAGTTGGACACACTTTTTAGTTAGACACTTATCGGAGTATACTCTTTTAGTTGGACACTTTTCGAATTACACTTTTTACAGTTGGACAATTGTGATTCGTTTTGTTTGGATTTTTGTTCGAATTTTTCTGTTCGAATTTTTTCACTTTTTAAACCTTTTTTGTGCATTTTTTTCTTTTTTTACTCACTACTATGGGCTTTCAATCATTGTATTGTATTTTATTTTAATTTGTTTATCCTATATGATCTATCTATTTAGAAGATACACACCACTTGGTGTCACTTGCACTATTATCATCACTTAGAATTATTCACCACCTTTGGGATCTTCCAATTTATCAGGAGACATATATCATCCACATTGTTTTTATTTCATTTTTTATCTCAATTTTAATTCTCCTTGTTGTTTTTTTCTATATATGTGATTGTATCATGGATCCATGTATTTTTTGAACTTTCTGAATATTTGAATTTTTGTATAGATAGACTGTTTGTAATAAATTGTATTAACTTTTATTTACATTTGATACTTATTACGTGGGTTTGATCATCCTTTCTTATTCCCCTCCGCCTTTCAGTTAGGCGCCTGAAGGATCTTACACAAGATAATAACTTAATATCTATGGAATGTAAAGGTTCAAACGGAACCCCTTGATGAACTGAAATAACTAAATTGAGACTCCATGGAGGAGCCACAGGTCTATAGACAGGCTTGATTCTGACTAAAGCCTGTGCAAATGCTTGAACGTCTGGTACTTCTGCCAGACGCTTGTGTAACAGGATAGACAGAGCAGATATCTGTCCTTTTAAGGAACTAGCTTAGCTGACAAACCTTTCTCCAATCCTTCTTGGAGAAAAGACAATATCCTTGGAATCCTAATCTTATTCCATGAGTAACCCTTGGATTCGCACCAACAAAGCTATTTCCGCCATATCTTATGGTAAATTTTCCTGGTGACAGGCTTTCTAACCTGGAACAGGGTATCTATACTGAATCCGAAAACCCTGTTCGAATGGACCTTGAATTAGAAGGTCCTATCCTCAAAGATAGCTTCCATGGCGGAACCAATGACATATTCACCATGTCTGCATACCAAGTCCTGCTTGTCACGCAGGAGCTATCAGAATTACCGAAGCCTTCTCCTGTTCGATTACTAGCTGGGGGAGAAGGGGAAACAGTGGAAAGACATAAGCTAGATTGAACGACCAAGGCACTACTAAGGCATCTACCAATGTCGCCTTGGGATCCCTGGATCTGGACCCGTAACGTGGAACTTTGGAGTTCTGACGTGACGCCATCAGATCCAGATCTGGAATGCCCCCTAGTTGAGCTAACTGGGCAAAAACCTCCGGGTGGAGTTCCCACTCCCCCGGATGGAAAGTCTGACGACTCAGATAATTCGCTTTCCAGTTGTCCACTCCTGGGATGTGAATTGCTGATAGATGGCAGGAATGATCCTCTGCCCATTTGATGAATATCTTCCTCATCGCCAGGGAACTCATTGTTCCCCCCTGATGATTGATGTAAGCTACAGTCATCATGTTGTCCGACTGAAATCTGATGAATTTGGTCTCCGCTAGTTGAGGCCATGCCTGGAGCGCATTGAATATCGCTCTCAATTCCAAAATGTTTATCGGGAGAAGAGATTCTTCCCGAGACCATAGACCCTGAGCCTTCAGGGACTCCCAGACCGCGCCCCAGCCTAGGAGGCTGGCGTCGGTCATGACAATGATCCACTCCGGTCTGCGGAAACTCATTCCCTGAGACAGGTGATCCAGAGACAACCACCAGAGGAGTGAGTCTCTGGTTTTCTGGTCCATTTGAATCTGGGGAGACAAATCTGCATAATCCCCATTCCACTGTTTGAGCATGCACAGTTGCAATGGTCTTAAATGATTTCGAGCAAATGGAACCACGTCCATTGCTGCGACCATGAGTCCTATTACCTCCATGCATTGAGCTATGGAGGGTTGAGGAATGGATTGAAGAACTCGACAAGTGTTCAGAAGTTTTAACTTCCTGACCTCTGTCAGAAAGATCTTCATTTCTACTGAGTCTATTATTGTTCCCAGGAAGGGAACCCTTGTGAACGGGGACAGAGAACTTTTTTCTATGTTCACCTTCCACCCGTGAGACCTTAGAAAGGCTTGGACAATGTCTGAATGAGTCTTCACTTTGTGAAAGGATGACGCTTGTATTAACATGTCATCTAGGTAAGGTGCTACTGCAATGCCCTTGGCCTTAGCAACGCTAGAAGGGACCCTAGCACCCTTGTGAGTGGGAGCAGTGGCCAATCTGAAAGGAAGAGCAACGAACTGATAATGCTTGTCCAGAGAGGCGAACCTCAGGAACTGAAGGTGATCTTTGTGGATCGGAACATGCAGATACGCATCCTTTAATATCACGGTAGTCATATATTGACCCTCCTGGAACATTGTTAAAATTGTCCGAATGGTTCCATTTTGAATTTTTTCTAAAAATTTTTAAGTCCAGAATTGGCCTGAAAGTTCCTTCTTTTTTTGGGAACTACAAACAGGTTTGAGTAAAAACCCAGTCCTCGCTCTGCTGTCGGAACTGGGTGTATCACTCCTATTTTTAAAAGGTCCTGTACGCAAAGTAAGAATGCCTGTCTCCTTATATGTCTAAAGATAAGTGAGCCATGTGGAACCTTCCCATTGGGGAAAGGTCTTTGAACTCCTGAAGGTACCCCTGAGACACAATTTCTAGTGCAAAGGGGTCCGGAACATCTCTTGCCCAAGCCTGAGCAAAGAGAGAAAGTCTGCCCCCTACTAGATCCGGTCCCGGATCGGGGGCTACCCTTTCATGCTGTCTTGGCAGCAGCAGCAGGCTTCTTGGCCTGTTTACCCTTGTTCCAGCCCTGCAAAGGTTTCCATGTTGGCTTGGGCTGGTAAGAGGTTGAAGCAGGTCCATTCCTGAAGTTGCGAAAGGAACGAAAATTGGCCTTGTTTTTTAGCCTTGAAGGCTCTACATTGTGGAAGGGCATGGCCCTTTCCCAGTGATATCTGAAAAAATCTCTTTCAACTCTGGCCCAAATAGGGTCTTACCCTTGAAAGGAATATTAAGCAATTTTGTTTTGGACGACACATAAGCCGACCATGATTTTAGCCAAAGCGCTCTGCGCGCCACGATGGCAAAACCAGAATTTTTCGCCGCTAGTTTAGCTACTTGCAAAGCGGCATCTGTGATGAAAGAATTAGCCAGCTTTAGGGTGTGAATTCTATCCATGACTTCGACATAAGCAGTCTCCTTCTGGAGCGAGTTTTCCAGTTCCTCAAACTAAAAGCCGCTGCAGTAGTTACAGGAATAATGCAGGAAATTGGTCGAAGAAGGAAAACTTGTAGAACAAATATTCCCTTAAGTAAACCTTCTAATTTTTTGAAAGCGCAACTGTCTTCTAATGGTATAGTTGTGCGCTTAGTTAGCGTTGAAACTGCCCCCTCTACCTTGGGGACCGTCTGCCACGCGTCCCTTCTAGGGTCAACAATTGGGAACATTTTCTAAAATATAGGAGGGGGAACAAAAGGTACACCTGGCTTCTCCCACTCCTTAGACACGATATCCGCCATCTTAGGTATCTGAAATGCATCAGTGTGTACTGGGACCTCTAGGAACTTGTCCATTTTACACAATTTTTCTGGGATCCCCAAAGTATCACAATCATCAAGTGCAGCTAGAACCTCCTTAAGTAGGGCGCGGAGGTGTTCTAGCTTAAATTTAAATGTTATAGTATCAGGCTCTGCCTGCTGAGAAACTATTCCTGTCAGAAATTTCTCCCTCAGACAGGCCCTCCCTCACCGCCAAGTCAGATTGATGTGAGGGCACTACAGATAAATTATCCTCTGCGTCTGCTTGCTCATTGTCTGTGTTTAAAACTGAGAAATCAAGCTTCCTAGGAAAAGCTGGCAGTTTGGATAAAAAATGCTAATTGTTGCATAGTAATCGCAATTGGTGCGCTAGATATACTGGGCATCGCCTGCGCGGGCATAGCTGGTGTTGACACAGAAGGAGACAAAAGCAAGCTATCTTCACTACCTTCAGCTAAAGAATCATCTTGGGCTATATTTTTAAGTGTGATTGTACTGTCCTTAAGCTGTTTGGACGCTATGGCACACTTCACACATAAATTTAATGGGGGAACCACCTTGGCCTTTGGACATACAGAACATAGGCTATCTGAAGATTCAGACATGTTTGACACACTTAAACAGAACTACAATGCAATAAAAATTATTTTTGACAAAAACGTTACTGTCTCTTTAAATAATAGCACACATTATTATTGAAACATCAAAAAACCATGAAAGAAACATCCGATTTTAATGAAATTTTCACCACAGAGCCTTAATGCTTTTAAAAGATTGCACACAAATTTTCAGACCAATTAACCCCTTAATGCCCAAACCGGAGCTAATAACAGTTATTAACCAGTTAACACACTACAGTACTAGCCACAGCTTCTCCTGTAGCCATTTACCTTCCTTAGGCCTAGATTTGGAGTTTGGCAGTAGCCGTGAAAACCAGCGTTAGAGGCTCCTAACGCTGGTTTTAGGCTACCGCCGGTATTTGGAGTCAGTCAAAAAAGGGTCTAACGTTCACTTTTCAGCCGCGACTTTTCCATACCGCAGATCCCCTTACGTCAATTGCGTATCCTATCTTTTCAATGGGATCTTGCCAACTCCGGTATTTAGAGTCGTGTCTGAAGTGAGCGTTAGAAATCTAACGACAAAACTCCAGCCACAGAAAAAAGTCAGTAGTTAAGAGCTTTCTGGGCTAACGCCGGTTCATAAAGCTCTTAACTACTGTGCTCTAAAGTACACTAACACCCATAAACTACCTATGTACCCCTAAACCGAGGTCCCCCCACATCGCTGCCACTCGATTAAATTTTTTTAACCCCTAATCTGCCGACCGCCACCTACGTTATACTTATGTACCCCTAATCTGCTGCCCCTAACACCGCCGACCCCTATATTATATTTATTAACCCCTAACCTGCCCCCCACAACGTCGCCGCCAGCTACCTACAATAATTAAGCCCTAATCTGCCGTCCGCACGCCGCCGCCACCTACATTATAGCTATGTACCCCTAATCTGCTGCCCCTAACACCGCCGATCCCTATATTATATTTATTAACCCCTAATCTGCCCCCCTCAACGTCCCCTCCACCTGCCTACACTTATTAACCCCTAATCTGCTGAGCGGACCGCACCGCTACTATAATAAAGTTATTAACCCCTAATCCGCCTCACTAACCCTATAATAAATAGTATTAACCCCTAATCTGCCCTCCCTAACATCGCCGACACCTAACTTCAAACATTAACCCCTAATCTGCCGACTGGAGCTCACCGCTATTCTAATAAATGTATTAACCCCTAAAGCTAAATCTAACCCTAGCACTAACACCCCCCTAACTTAAATATAATTTAAATCTAACGAAATTAATTAACTCTTATTAAATAAATTATTCCTATTTAAAGCTAAATACTTACCTGTAAAATAAATCCTAATATAGCTACAATATAAATTATAATTATATTATAGCTATTTTAGGATTAATATTTATTTTACAGGCAACTTTGTATTTATTTTAACCAGGTACAATAGCTATTAAATAGTTAAGAACTATTTAATAGCTAAAATAGTTAAAATAATTACAAAATTACCTGTAAAATAAATCCTAACCTAAGTTACAATTAAACCTAACACTACACTATCAATAAATTAATTAAATAAAATACCTACAATTACCTACAACTAAACCTAACACTACACTATCAATACATTAATTAAATACAATATCTACAAATAAATACAATGAAATAAACTAACTAAAGTACAAAAAATAAAAAAGAACTGTTACAAAAAATAAAAAAATATTTACAAACATCAGAAAAATATTACAACAATTTTAAACTAATTACACCTACTCTAAGCCCCCTAATAAAATAACAAAGACCCCCAAAATAAAAAAATACCCTACCCTATTCTAAATTACTAAAGTTCAAAGCTCTTTTACCTTACCAGCCCTGAACAGGGCCCTTTGCGGGGCATGCCCCAAGAAATTCAGCTCTTTTGCCTGTAAAATAACACATACAATACTCCCCCCCAACATTACAACCCACCACCCACATACCCCTAATCTAACCCAAACCCCCCTTAAATAAACCTAACACTAAGCCCCTGAAGATCTTCCTACCTTGTCTTCACCTCACCGGGTATCACACGTATCCGTCCTGGCTCCGATATCTTCATCCAACCCAAGAGGGGGCTAGACATCCATCATCCGACGGCTGAAGAAGTCCAGAAGAGGGTCCAAAGTCTTCATCCTATCCGGGAAGAAGAGTAGATCCGGACCGGCAACCATCTTCTTCAAAGCGGCATCTTCTATCTTCATCCGATGAGGACCGGCTCCATCTTGAAGACCTCCATCCCGGATCCATCCTTCTTCTCCGATGACTTCCAGACAAATGACGGTTCCTTTAAGGGACGTCATCCAAGATGGCGTCCCTCGAATTCCGATTGGCTGATAGGATTCTATCAGCCAATCGGAATTAAGGTAGGGATATTCTGATTGGCTGATGGAATCAGCCAATCAGAATCAAGTTCAATCCGATTCTGAAAATTGTTGTAATAGTTTTCTGATGTTTGTATTGATAGTGTAGTGTTAGGTTTAATTGTAGGTAATTGTAGGTATTTTATTTAATTAATTTATTGATAGTCTAGTGTTAGGTTTAATTGTAACTTAGGTTAGGATTTATTTTACAGGTAATTTGTAATTATTTTAACTATTTTAGCTATTAAATAGTTCTTAACTATTTAATAGCTATTGTACCTGGTTAAAATAAATACCAAGTTACCTGTAAAATAAATATAAATCCTAAAATAGCTATAATATAAATATAATTTATATTGTAGCTATATTAGGATTTATTTTACAGGTAAGTATTTAGCTTTAAATAGGAATAATTTATTTAATAAGAGTTAATTAATTTAGCTAGATTTAAATTATATTTAACTTAGGGGGGTGTTAGTGTTAGGGTTAGACTTAGCTTTAGGGGTTAATACATTTATTAGAATAGCGGTGAGCTCCAGTCAGCAGATTAGGGGTTAATGTTTGAAGTTAGGTGTCGGCGATGTTAGGGAGGGCAGATTAGGGGTTAATACTATTTATTATAGGGTTAGTGAGGCGGATTAGGGGTTAATAACTTTATTATAATAGCGGTGCCGGTCGGCAGATTAGGGGTTAATAAGTGTAGGCAGGTGGAGGTGACGTTGTGAGGGCAGATTAGGGGTTAATAAATATAATATAGGGGTCGGCGGTGTTAGGGGCAGCAGATTAGGGGTACATAGGGATAATGTAAGTAGCGGCGGTTTACGGAGCGGCAGTTTAATAATAATATGCAGGGGTCAGCGATAGCGGGGCGGCAGATTAGGGGTTAATAAGTGTAAGGTTAGGGGTGTTTAGACTCGGGGTACATGTTAGAGTGTTAGATGCAGATGTAGGAAGTGTTTCCCCATAGCAAACAATGGGGCTGCGTTAGGAACTGAACGCGGCTTTTTTGCAGGTGTTAGGTTTTTTTTCAGCTCAAACAGCCCCATTGTTTCCTATGGGGGAATCGTGCATGAGCACGTTTTTGAGGCTGGCCGCGTCCGTAAGCAACTCTGGTATCGAGAGTTGAAGTTGCGTTAAATATGCTCTACGCTCCTTTTTTGGAGCCTAACGCAGCCATTCTGTGGACTCTCAATACCAGAGTTATTTTAAAGGTGCGGCCAGAAAAAAGCCAGCGTTAGCTATGCGGGTCGTTACCGACAAAACTCTAAATCTAGCCGTAAGGGATTATTTTAGTTGGAAATAAGCCTCTCTGAAGTCTTTTGTGATGCCCCACATGAAGCTGCATGGATTGCCTAGGCAAAAACAACTGCACAATTTAAGCCTGAAAATTTGGCCTCCTCCCTCTTCATTCCAGAGTGGAGGGGCCTTTCTGACTAAATTTAGGTGTCCAAATAAGTGCCAGGCCGAAATTAAACCCCAAAAGTGTTTTAAAATCTGAAAAAACACCTTATTTATAGAGAAAAACATGCTAAAAAGCAATCGATTTTAAAGCCCACAATAGTGTCAACCAGCATAGAGCCCTAAATATAAGCCATCATTTTATACAGAGTCTAAGAAAAAATGGCTTACCTATCCCAGAGGGAATTTCTGACAGTCTTCTAGCATTACATGGTCTTGTTAGAAATATGACTGAATATACCTGATGCAGTTAAGCCTGCAAACTTTTCCCCCCAACTGATGTTCTCTGGTTTCAACAGTCCTGCGTGGGAACAGCAATGGATTTTAGTTACTGGTGCTAAAATCATACTCCTCTTTTAACAGAAATCTTCTTCACTTTCTGTTGTAGAGTAAATAATACAAACCGGCACTATTTTAAAATAACAAACTCTTGATAGAAGAAATAAAAATCTACAACTAACACCACATACTCTTTACCACCCCCGTGGAGATGCTACTTGTTCAGAGCAGCAAAGAGAATGACTGGGGGGCGGAGCCAGAGGGGGAGCTATATGGACAGCTCTGCTGTGTGCTCTCTTTGCCACTTCCTGTAGGGAATGAGAATACCCCACAAGTAAGGATGAAGCTGTGGACCGGATACACCAATGTAGGAGAAATTACCTGTAAAATAAATCCTAACCTAAGTTACAAATACACCTAACACTACACTATCATTAAATTAATTAAATAAATGAACTACAATTATCTAAAATTAAATACAAATATATAAACTAAACTATAGTACAACAAAAACACTAAATTACAAAAAATAAAAAAAAATTAGAAGAAGTTTAAACTAATTACACCTAATCTAAGCCCCCTAATAAAATAAAAAAGCCCCCTAATAAAATAAAAAAGCCCCCAAAAATAATAAAATGCCCTACCCTATACTAAATTACAAATAGCCCTTAAAAGGGCCTTTTTGCAGGGCATTGCCCCAAAGTAATCAGCTCTTTTACCTGTAAAAAAAAGAACTACCCCCCAACATTGCAACCCACCACCTATACACCCCTACTCTAAAACCCACCCGATCCCCCCTTAAAAAAACCTAACAGTACCCCATTGAAGATCACCCTACCTTGAGCCGTCTTCACCCAGCCGGGCCGAAGTCTTCATCCGATGGGGCAGAAGAGGACATCCAGACCGGCAGAAGTCTTCATCCTATCTGGGCAGAAGAGGACATACAGACCGGCATCTACTATCTTCATCCATCCGACAAGTAGCGGCTCCATCTTGAAGACCTCCGGCGTGGAGCATCCTTCAGCCAATCAGCCAATCAGATTTTTCCTTCCTTAATTCCGATTGGCTGATAGAATCCTATCAGCCAATCGGAATTCGAGGGACGCCATCTTGGATGACGTCATTTAAAGGAACCATCATTCATCGTTAGTCCGTCTTGCCGGAAGGATGCTCCACGCCGGAGGTCTTCAAGATGGAGCCGCTCCTCGTCGGATGGATGAAGATAGAAGAGGCTGCTTGGATGAAGACGTCTGCCGGACCGGATGTCCTCTTCTGCCCGGATAGGATGAAGACTTCTGCCGGTCTGGATGTCCTCTTCTGCCTCATCGGATGAAGACTTCGGCCCGGCTGGGTGAAGACGGCTCAAGGTAGGGTGATCTTCAATGGGGTAGTGTTAGGTTTTATTTTAAATAGGTAGCTATTAAATAGTTAGTAACTATTTAATAGCTATTTTACCTAGTTAAAATAAATACAAAGTTGCCTGTAAAATAAAAATAAATCCTAAAATAGCTACAATGTAATTATTAATTATATTGTAGCTAGGGTTTATTTTATAGGTAAGTATTTAGTTTTAAATAAGAATACTTTAGTTAATAATAGTAATATTATTTAGATTTATTTAAATAATAATTAAGTTAGGGGGTGTTAGGGTTAGGTTTAGGGGTTAATCACTTTATTATAGTGGCGACGGTGTAGGGGGGCAGGATAGGGGTAAATACATTTAATAGGCTATGTGGGCTATGGCGGTTTAGGGTTTAATACTAGAATAGGTTTATTGCGTTGTGGGCTATGGCGGTTTAGCGGTTAATACACTTTTTTATTAGTTATTGCGGTGGGGGATTGCGATTGACAGATAGATAGACATTGCGCATGCGTTAAGTGTTAGGGGGTTTTTTTTGCAGGCATTTTAGGGAGTTACGGTGCTCCAATACTCAGCGCAAGGCTTGCTACGGCTGCTTTTTTTGGCGAGGTGAAAATGGAGTAAGATTTCTCCATTTTCGCCACCTAAATCCTTGCGCTGGATATTGGATAACAAATTGCGCGTCCTTTATATGTTAGTCTATGGGTAAAAAAACTATGTCCGACGGGTGAAATATACGAGCGTAACTTGTATACTACGCTGTATATAGAATACCAAAAACGCAAAAAAAACGGCGTTGCCGGCTTTTGCGGGCGACGCCACATATGTAATGGGGGCCTATATTGTTGATCTGAAAAGGGAGGTAGGAGATGAATCTCTACGACCGATAACAGAGAACCTATGAAACAGATCCTCGTGAGGAAAACCATTGCATTCAATAGGTGATACTCCCTTCACATCCCTCTGAGAGGAAACGGGCTTCAAAATGCTGAGAAGCGCATATCAACGTAGAAATCTTAGCACAAACTTATTTCACCACCTCCATAGGAGGCAAAGTTTGTAAAACTGAATTGTGGGTGTGGTGAGGGGTGTATTTATAGGCATTTTGAGGTTTGGGCAGCTTTGCCCCTCCTGGTAGGATTGTATATCCCATACGTCACTAGCTCATGGACTCTTGCCAATTACATGAAAGAAATATATATATATATATATATATATATATATATATACATACATACATATAAACATATATATATATATATATATATATATATATATATATATATACACATATATAAACTCATATATAAAAATGTATATATACTTTGGAGCCCTTTCCACTCAAATACATGAAAACAAGAAAAAATATTTTTAATACATTTTAATATTTAATAATGTGATTTTACTGTGTATGTACTGTAAATAATTTATATTCCATAATTATTCACATAAGGAAAAATGTTCTATGTATTTTTAAATAGATACTCCTATTTATATCTGTATATACCAATATATAAATATATATATATATATATCCATTGAAGTTTATGGGGAGAAGTTAAAGGGACAGTATACCATAGAACTTGTATTGTTTTAAAAACTAGATAATCCCTTTATTACCCATTCCCCAGTTTTGCATAACCAACACAGTTATATTAATGTACTTTTTACCTCTGTGATTACCTTGTATCTAGGAACCTTCTTCCAGCCCCCTGATCACATGACTGACTGTTTATTATCTATTGTCTTAAATTTAGCATTGTTTTGTGCTAGATCTTAAATAACGCCCTGTGCCTGAACACAGTGTTATCTTTATGGCCCACATGTACTTTCTGTCTCTTTGTGTTGAAAAGAGATTTAAAAAGCCTGTGATAAGAGGCAACCCTCAAAGGCTTAGAAATTAGCATATGAGCCTAGCTATGTTTAGTTTAAACTAAGAATACCAAGAGAAAAAAGCAAATTTGATGATAAAAGTAAATTGGAAAGTTGATTAAAATTAAAAGTCCTATCTGAATAATGAAAGTTTAATTTATACTAGACTGTCCCTTTAACACAGTCACACTATATGAACTCTTGAAGTTAGCGTGCATTGGCTTTCGCTCAAGCGCAAACATTTTACTTTCAACTTGTAATACGTGCACTAACCCACATGAGTTAAAAGTTTACTGCTAGCAGTGTTTGCGCCACTTGTAATCTGGTCCATTGTCTTTTTATTAGGCCTTTGCTGAGTATGTTATTTGTTTACAATTACATACCCTATCTAAAATTTGAAGTTTATTTTGGACTAGACTGTCCCTTTAAAGGTGCAAAGTTCCCAGCAACCCAGGCAGTTAACCCCAGAGCAACCTGGGTGTCAGGTCCGCAGGGGAGCATTACAAACATTAACACAAAACACAAAAAACCCAGCACTCACTAGCAGATTCACAGCAATGTTTAAAAGCAAAACTGGGGGAAGTCAGTTACATTTGGTGCCAAAGGATCAAGCCCAGGACCACGACACGGGCTTGATCCTTTGGCGCCAAATGTAACTGACTTCCCCCAGTTTTGCTTTTAAACATTGCTGTGAATCTGCTAGTGAGTGCTGGGTTTTTTGTGTTTTGTGTTAATGTTTGTAATGCTCCCCTGCGGACCTGACACCCAGGTTGCTCTGGGGTTAACTGCCTGGGTTGCTGGGAACTTTGCAGCTGTCTGTCAGTGTTCAGGGCTGTGGAGTTAAGTGGCTTAGGATGTGTACCCAGTCCAGTCTGTGAGTGCGGTCCATTCCTGTGTTTTGTATTTACATAGGGGAGGTTACAAAAGCCTGTGTCACCCTGGGAGGTTACCAGTTGGTTTGTTTGGAAGTATGCATTGTGTGGGTGCTGGTTTAGGGTCCCAGGAAGGGGGAGACCTTGTCGTGGTCCTGGGCTTGATCCTTTGGCGCCAAATGTAACTGACTTCCCCCAGTTTTGCTTTTAAACATTGCTGTGAATCTGCTAGTGAGTGCTGGGTTTTTTGTGTTTTGTGTTAATGTTTGTAATGCTCCCCTGCGGACCTGACACCCAGGTTGCTCTGGGGTTAACTGCCTGGGTTGCTGGGAACTTTGCAGCTGTCTGTGTTCAGGGCTGTGGAGTTAAGTGGCTTAGGATGTGTACCCAGTCCAGTCTGTGAGTGCGGTCCATTCCTGTGTTTTGTATTTACATAGGGGAGGTTACAAAAGCCTGTGTCACCCTGGGAGGTTACCAGTTGGTTTGTTTGGAAGTATGCATTGTGTGGGTGCTGGTTTAGGGTCCCAGGAAGGGGGAGACCTTTTCGTGGTCCTGGGCTTGATCCTTTGGCGCCACATGTAACTGACTTCCCCCAGTTTTGCTTTTAAACATTGCTGTGAATCTGCTAGTGAGTGCTGGGTTTTTTGTGTTTTGTGTTAATGTTTGTAATGCTCCCCTGCGGACCTGACACCCAGGTTGCTCTGGGGTTAACTGCCTGGGTTGCTGGGAACTTTGCAGCTGTCTGTCAGTGTTCAGGGCTGTGGAGTTAAGTGGCTTAGGATGTGTACCCAGTCCAGTCTGTGAGTGCGGTCCATTCCTGTGTTTTGTATTTACATAGGGGAGGTTACAAAAGCCTGTGTCACCCTGGGAGGTTCCCAGTTGGTTTGTTTGGAAGTATGCATTGTGTGGGTGCTGGTTTAGGGTCCCAGGAAGGGGGAGACCTTGTCGTGGTCCTGAGCTTGATCCTTTGGCGCCAAATGTAACTGACTTCCCCCAGTTTTGTTTTTAAACATTGCTGTGAATCTGCTAGTGAGTGCTGGGTTTTTTGTGTTAATGTTTGTAATGCTCCCCTGTGGACCTGACACCCAGGTTGCTCTGGGGTTAACTGCCTGGGTTGCTGGGAACTTTGCAGCTGTCTGTCAGTGTTCAGGGCTGTGGAGTTAAGTGGCTTAGGATGTGTACCCAGTCCAGTCTGTGAGTGCGGTCCATTCCTGTGTTTTGTATTTACATAGGGGAGGTTACAAAAGCCTGTGTCACCCTGGGAGGTTCCCAGTTGGTTTGTTCGGAAGTATGAATTGTGTGGGTGCTGGTTTAGGGTCCCAGGAAGGGGGAGACCTTGTCGTGGTCCTGGGCTTGATCCTTTGGCGCCAAATGTAACTGACTTCCCCCAGTTTTGCTTTTAAACATTGTTGTGAATCTGCTAGTGAGTGCTTGGTTTTTTGTGTTTTGTGTCCCTTTAAAGGACCAGTAAATTCAGGAGATTTGCATAATCAACAAATGCTTAATAAAAAGACAAGGCAATAGCATTTTTAAAGTCAGACTAAATGCTATTGCATTGTCTTTTTATACGGCATTTGCTGATTATGCAAATATCCTGTATTTACTAGTTCTTTAAAGGGACAGTCTAGTCCAAAATAAACTTTCATGATTTAGATAGGGCATGTAATTTTAAACATTTTTGCAATTTACTTTTATCACAAATTTTGCTTTGTTCTCTTGGTATTCTTAGTTGAAAGCTAAACCTAGGTAAGCTCATATGCTAATTTCTTACACCTTGAAGGACGCTTCTTATCTGAATGCATTTTGACAGTTTTTCACCACTAGAGGGAGTTAGTTCATGTGTGCCATATAGATAACATTGTGTTCATGTCCGAGGAGCCACCTAGGAGTCGGCACTAGTTGGCTAAAATGAAAGTCTGTAAAAGAACTGAAATAACGGGGCAGTCTGCAGAGGCTTAGATACAAGGTAATCACAGAGGTAAAAAGTGTATTTATATAACAGTGTTGGTTGTGCAAAACTGGGGAATGGGTAATAAAGGGATGATCTATCTTTTTAAACAATAAAAATGCTGGTGTAGACTGTCCCTTTGAGTGAATTTTTTGCTCCCTTTTCATTATAGTCCATTAGAAAAGCTGCGTAGTGAATTATTAAAACTGCTGAAATTAGTAAATAACATAATATTGCAATCTAGATAAAACCACAACTTCATTACAAATGGCATAGTTTAGAAATGTGACTGGTAAAATGTTTTAATTTGTAATCTTAAAGGGACAGTATACACCAATTTTCATATAACTGCATGTAATAGACACTACTATAAAGAATAATATGCACAGATACTGATCTAAAAATCCAGTATAAAATTGTTTAAAAACTTACTTAGAAACTCCCAGTTTAACTCTCTTAAAAAGATTAGCTGGAAACCCCACTGAAAGTGGGAAATAGCAGACAATCCCCCTCCTTCTTCCTCTGCATATGAAAACATTTTTTACACAAACAGGAGCAAGCTGGAGTAGGTATACCTCAGTATTCTCCTAAAAATTTGGGACTTGGTTAGGAATCTGAAAATCAGCTCAATGTTATTTAAAAATAAGAAAAACTATACTTAAAAAAAAAAAGAAGAAGAAGCTGTATGGGCTTTATAAATGGATCATCTACAAAACATTTATGCAAAGAAAAATCTAGTGTATAATGTCCCTTTAAACATTGAGAAAAAGCTGCACAAAGAGTCAGAACATGTTGCTTGAAACAAGCCAAATGGGTTGTAAAAAAGTTAAGACTGTAGAAATTGAAATGTTTTAAAATCATGCAAAAACCTGCTGCAAATTTGTTTTCTAAATCATTGTATTTATTACTATGTGAATATAACATACACAAAATCTTATAACTTACACAAAGCTGTACAAAGAGCCAAATATGCTGCTCAAAATAGACCAAAACCAGGTTTTCAAAAGTTGAAGTCTGCAGAGTTAAAAAAATGTATAAGTCATCTGAAATCGGATTTGTTTTCTGGTAATTTGAATGTCTCTGTCAAATTGTCTCTGTGGTACAATTGTGACACAAATTTGTTTTAAAGGCACATTAAACATGGATTATTGTAGGTTTTTCAAATGAACTGGAATTGCTTTGAATGTTCTGCATGGGCTTTTGACCAGGTATATTCATATATGTTGGATAATATCAGGCCCAAAATAAGAAGGGTACTCGTCATTCAGTGGACACCACCATTAGAGCTCAGCCCTGTAGTTGCATTTCAATGGCTAGAGACCTGCTTCCCCCAAGACTATGAAGAGGAAAAAGAGAAAGCAGGTATACAGGTGTATATATACACAATATATATATATATATATATATATAGCAAGCCTGTCCTTTGGGTGGGGTGAGAGGGGCACCCAACCAGGGTCCAACTCTTTGGGGGGCCCTGCAATGTCAACTGTGAGGTTATGAGATGGTTCGATGTATATGTTGTATTTAGTTTATGAGAAGAGTTTATAGTATTAGGAGGTCTAATATTTTGTGTTATTCTTTATATAGGTATAATTACATTTTGGCACAGAGATGGGTCATACAAGGGGCAGGGCATACAGGGAGGGGTATAAGGGCACTGGGCTGAGGGCCCCTTCAAATTTATTTTGCCAAGGGCCTCACAAATTCTAAGGTTGGCTCTGATATATATGTACATGAATGTGTGTGTGTTTGTATATTTTTAGCAATGTGTTTACTATAACAGGATTTCAGTCTAGACTAATTAGCAGATGGGGCTTTGTACAGGGGAATTAACAGATTTTAATTTGTACACAGTGGTCTTTATTTTTATTATTTTCAACTGAAAATTTACACTTGCAGTTTACCTTATGAATCTATGTATATTATGCTTCTAATAGTACCACTGGGGATGTAGCACTTTTTATTCTGCACAAATTACATTGCAGTTACAGTAAAGTATTAAATACATGTGACATATTTTGGAGAAATATTTTGCATGTCTTATAGTCTAATCATTCAAATAAATATCTTAGTAACTTCAAAGCTGTAAAGCATAAACATTGCTTTAATATTAAAAAAAAACAAATTGCAAACAACATTAGACAAATATTTATAATTTAATTAAAGCAACATAACATTAATTGTAACTAAAATAAACAAAACTACTCAAACCTCGATAAATCTTCAGTGCTGAACCAATAGGTGTTTCAAGTTTTCTATAACCTGAAAAAAGCTCATATGGAACCATAATAATTTTGCATAAATAATAAGATAATATTAATGAACAAGCAATATGGAGACCATGATGAATATGTGGCCTTTCAGTAAGCTTAAAGGCACAATGTATTCAGGAAAGCAGTTGATAAGAGTTTATTGTATTCAAAGCTGGTGCAGGAGCACCCATTAAAATTGGCTGGGCTCTCTCCCAACTGGGAGGTTGATTTCTGTTGCTGCCTCTTTTTTACATAGCTTTTTTATACACAATACTGCAGCATTAAAAATGTTCAGTATAAGTGTTAGTTTGGCAAAGATATGTAAAATGAATCATTGGCAACGCTTTAAAGGGGGGGGGGTATTACAGTAAAATGTCCCTTTAATTGGTGCTTTGGAATACATGAGGCAAGTAAGATGGGGAGACCTAAAAAAATATTACTAATTATCCAACTTCTCCTGGGCCAAATGCAATAACTCTAATACATTCAATCTTACGTTTCCATATAACTCTTTCTGAATCACACAGGAAGAAATATTCAGCAAGATATAGAGGAGCAAAGGCTTCATCATGACTTCTTGAGAATGTCAATTCAATAAATAACAGAGGTTTGTAATGGAAAAGATTGTGATTTTCTTGTCACCTTATCACTCTTGATATATTTTTTTCCTGCATATTTGTTGTTTAAAAGTTTGACAAGGAATGAATGTAAGCCATTTCCGATCAAGAACAAGGAAAATACGAACAATTTGATTGGTTTATGCTCTCAGAGAAAAATATTAAGAATTATGCAAGAAAGTGGTTAAAGGGACAGTCTACACCAGAATTGTTATTGTTTAAAAAGATGTATTATCTTTTTATTACCCATTCTCCAGTTTTGCATAACCAACATGGTTATATTAGTACACTTTTTACCTCTGTGATTACCTTGTATATAAGCTTCTGCAGACTGCCCCTTATTTCAGTTCTTTTGACAGACTGGCATTGTAGCCAATCAGTGTCCTCTCATAAGTATTTCCACGGGCGTGAGCACAATGTTATCTATATAGCACACACAAACTAACGCCCTCTAGCTGTAAAAAAACTGTCAATTGCATTGAAATAAGAGGCGGCCTTAGAAATTAGCATATGAGCCTACCTAGATTTATCTTTCAACTAAGAATACCAAGAGAGCAAAGCAAATCTGAGGAACAAAGTTAATTGGAAAGTTGTTTACAATTGCATGCACTATCTGAATCATGAAAGTTTAATTTTGACTAGACTGTCCCTTTAAGATTTACCAAAAATTACGTCTAAAATATTTAAAACCAACTCTTATTCCCAGTACAGAATGAAACGTTTGCTAGACGACTATTAGAGTTTGATTGAGATACCCACTAATAATATATAATGGGCCTTCTCCTGAATTATCGGGTTGCCCTCCCCGCTCCCCTCCTAATGTTTTTTAATTTTTAAATTTGTTTTATTTTTCCTTTTTTTTTGTGATGTTCTGTTTTTTCTTTATGGAACTAATATTAAGAGGTTTATGAAAATCCTAACCTAAGTTACAATTAAACCTAACACTATACTATCATTAAATGAATTAAATAAAATATCTACAATTACACCTAACACTACACTATCAATAAATTAATTAAATACAATATCTACAAATAACTACAATGAAATAAACTAACTAAAGTACAAAAAATAAAAAAGAACTAAGTTACAAAAAATAAAAAAATATCTACAAACATAAGAAAAATATTACAACAATTTTAAACAAATTACACCTACTCTAAGCCCCCTAATAAAATAACAAAGACCCCCAAAATAAAAAATGCCCTACCCTATTCTAAATGAATAAAGTTCAAAGCTCTTTTACCTTACCAGCCCTGAACAGGGCCCTTTGCGGGGCATGCCCCAAGAAGTTCAGCTCTTTTGCCTGTAAAAAAAAAACATACAATACCCCCCCAACATTACAACCCACCACCCACATACCCCTAATCTAACCCAAACCCCCCTTAAATAAACCTAACACTAAGCCCCTGAAGATCATCCTACCTTGTCTTCACCTCACCAGGTATCACCGATCCGTCCTGGCTCCAAAATCTTCATCCAACCCAAGCGGGGGCTGGCGATCCATCATGCGGTGCCTGAAGAGGTCCAGAAGAGGCTCCAAAGTCTTCATCCTATCCGGGAAGAAGAGGCGATCCGGACCGGCAACCATCTTGATCCAAGCAGCATCTTCTATCTTCATCCGATGACGACCGGCTCCATCCTGAAGACCTCCACCGCGGACCCATCTTCTTCCGGCGACGTCCAACTGAAGAATGACGGTTCCTTTAAGGGACGAAATCCAAGATGGCGTCCCTCGAATTCCAATTGGCTTATAGGATTCTATCAGCCAATCGGAATTAAGGTAGGAATATTCTGATTGGCTGATGGAATCAGCCAATCAGAATCAAGTTCAATCCGATTGGCTGATCGAAATCAGCCAATCAGATTGAGCTTGCATTCTATTGGCTGATCGGAACAGCCAATAGAATGCGAGCTCAATCTGAATGGCTGATTGGATCAGCCAATCGGATTGAACTTGATTCTGATTGGCTGATTCCATCAGCCAATCAGAATATTCCTACCTTAATTCCGATTGGCTGATAGAATCCTATCAGCCAATCAGAATTCGAGGGACGCCATCTTGGATGACGTCCCTTAAAGGAACCGTCATTCTTCAGTTGGACGTCGCCGGATGAAGATGGGTCCGCGGTGGAGGTCTTCAGGATGGAGCCGGTCGTCATCGGATGAAGATAGAAGATGCCGCTTGGATCAAGATGGTTGCCGGTCTGGATCGCCTCTTCTTCCCAGATAGGATGAAGACTTTGGAGCCTCTTCTGGACCTCTTCAGCCACCGGATGATGGATCGCCAGCCCCCGCTTGGGTTGGATGAAGATTTTGGAGCCAGGACGGATCGGTGATACCTGGTGAGGTGAAGACAAGGTAGGATGATCTTCAGGGGCTTAGTGTTAGGTTTATTTAAGGGGGGTTTGGGTTAGATTAGGTGTATGTGGGTGGTGGATTGTAATGTTGGGGGGGTATTGTATGTTTTTATTTTTACAGGCAAAAGAGCTGAACTTCTTGGGGCATGCCCCGCAAAGGGCCCTGTTCAGGGCTGGTAAGGTAAAAGAGCTTTGAACTTTATTAATTTAGAATAGGGTAGGGCATTTTTTATTTTGGGGGTCTTTGTTATTTTATTAGGGGGCTTAGAGTAGGTGTAATTAGTTTAAAATTGTTGTAATATTTTTCTTATGTTTGTAAATATTTTTTTATTTTTTGTAACTTAGTTCTTTTTTATTTTTTGTACTTTACTTAGTTTTATTTCATTGTAGTTATTTGTAGATATTGTATTTAATTAATGTATTGATAGTGTAGTGTTAGGTTTAATTGTAGGTAATCATAGGTATTTTATTTAATTAATTTAATGATAGTATAGTGTTAGGTTTAATTGTAACTTAGGTTGGGATTTATTTTACAGGTAATTTTGTAATTATTTTAACTAGGTAGCTATTAAATAGTTCTTAACTATTTAATAGCTATTGTACATGGTTAAAATAATTACAAAGTTGCCTGTAAAATAAATATTAATCCTAAAATAGCTACAATGTAATTATAATTTATATTGTAGCTATATTAGGATTTATTTTACAGGTAAGTATTTATCTTTAAATAGGAATAATTTATTTAATAAGAGTTAATTAATTTCGTTAGATTAAAATTATATTTAATTTAGGGGGGTGTTAGTGTTAGGGTTAGACTTAGCTTTAGGGGTTAATACATTTATTAGAATAGCGGTGAGCTCCGGTCGGCAGATTAGGGGTTAATAATTGAAGTTAGGTGTCGGCGATGTTAGGGAGGGCAGATTAGGGGTTAATACTATTTATTATAGGGTTAGTGAGGCGGATTAGGGGTTAATAACTTTATTATAGTAGCGGTGCGGTCCGCTCGGCAGATTAGGGGTTAATAAGTGTAGGCAGGTGGAGGCGACGTTGAGGGGGGCAGATTAGGGGGTTAATAAATATAATATAGGGGTCAGCGGTGTTAGGGGCAGCAGATTAGGGTTACATAGCTATAATGTAGGTGGCGGCGCTTTGCGGTCGGCAGATTAGGGGTTAATTATTGTAGGTAGCTGGCGGCGACGTTGTGGGGGGCAGATTAGGGGTTAATAAATATAATACAGGGGTCGGCGGTGTTAGGGGCAGCAGATTAGGGGTACATAAGTATAACGTAGGTGGCAGTCGGCAGATTAGGGGTTAAAAAAATTTAATCGAGTGGCGGCGATGTGGGGGGACCTCGGTTTAGGGGTACATAGGTAGTTTATAGGTGTTAGTGTACTTTAGAGTACAGTAGTTAAGAGCTTTATGAACCGGCGTTAGCCCAGAAAGCTCTTAACTACTGACTTTTTTCTGCGGCTTGAGTTTTGTCGTTAGATTTCTAACGCTCACTTCAGCCACGACTCTAAATACCGGAATTAGAAAAATCCCATTGAAAAGATAGGATACGCAATTTACGTAAGGGGATCTGCGGTATGGAAAAGTCGCGGCTGAAAAGTGAGCGTTAAATCCTTTTTTGAGTGACTCCAAATACCGGAGTTAGCCTAAAACCAGCGTTAGGAGCCTCTAACGCTGGTTTTCACGGCTACCGCCAAACTCCAAATCTAGGCCTATGGTTTGCAGTCTGTTTAGCTAAAAAGAAAAAAAATGCAAAAAAAAAAAAATATTTATATATATATACACACAAATCTATGAGATTACCAAGAGCCTACATGTTACATACAATTATTGTCTTACATTTTAGCAGCCTCTTTGTCACTACTTAATTAACCACAAAAAATACATTATTCTATCTTAAAGATTATACTGAGTATAAACAGGACATACCCTGCTCCTTTGCTCTTGTGCAAAATTAGCTATTATAAGCAATTTTATCAGAGCCTCAAAGTGAAAAATGTTCTTTCAAGCACATTTTCCACTTTGAAAGCTTAAGGCTGTAGAAAAACTTAGAATTACCTTATGGTGATCTTGAAAACATTGCAGAGGACAAATTGCTTTGTACTTTTTGAGTTTATAACAAGCATATGTCATTTGTACAAGCTTTGTTTTGAGAAGTTCAATGCAAGGACTGGAGAAATACATCTCAAACGTGTGTATTTAACAAAATCCTTCTAAAAGCAAAAAAACACTGACCAATAGTGATCATATAGCCTACAATGTACTATACATGTTTTATGAAACCTATATATATGTTTTCTTACAGTTGATGAATCCACACTCATCAGTGTATATGTTATATCCTATTGAATACCTCATACTCTTGTTTTAGAAATAATTAATGGGACAGTAAAGTCATAATTATACTGATATATACTGATTGTCATTGGCTCACCCATGGGTTCAGTTAGAAACCAGTAGTGCATTGCTGTTCCTTCAACAAATGATACCAAGAGAATGAAGCAAATTTGAAATAGAAGTACTCTGGAAATTGAGATATTTGTCCTGATTGGGGAAGTTGTGGGAATGACAGCTGACAGAACTCCCAACCTTTGATAATCCCGCAATATCCGGAACAGGTGTGAGCTCTGCAAATCATTCAATTGATAATGCATATATCTTATCCTACTTTACAACTATGGGATCTATTCCAATTAATTTGCAGTCAATCAAAGTGATTTGCACAGGTTTAGTGCAGTTTTCAAACTTTGTTAAAAACTTAAAGGGACAGTCAAGTCCAAAAAAACTTTCATGTTTCAAATAGGCCATGCAACTTTAAACAACTTTCCAATGTACTTGTATAACCAATTTTGCTTTGTTCTCTTGGTATTCTTAGTTTAAAGCTAAACCTAGGAAGGCTCATATGATAATTTCTAAGCCCTTGAAGGCCGCCTCTTATCACATGCTTTTGTATTTGCTTTTCACTACAGGGGAGAGCTAGTTCATCTGAGCCATATAGACAACATTGTGATCACGCCTGTGGATTGTGGCAGACACTGCACTAATTGGCTAAAATGAAAGTCAAAAGATAATAAATGTATATGTCATGTGATCAGGGGGCTGTCAGAAGATGCTTAGATACAAGGTAATCACAGAGGTAAAAAGTGTATTAATATAAATGTGTTGGTTATGCAAAACTGGGGAATGGATAATAAAGGGATTATCTATCTTTTAAAACAACAAAAATTCTGGTGTTCACTGTCCCTTTAAGTATAATAATCACAATGTTCATTTACAATAAAAGAGACATTGTGCCCAAACCTCTTCTATCATCCACATGAAAGTGTAGTATCTGAAAACAATGTAAAAGTTGTTTAAGATTACACTAAAACTAACACAGCAGAATCAGCTGTAAATGTAATACCAGGTACTTCAAGAGATACATTTATTGTGACGCACGGACATGATTCGCTATAGCGAATCATGTCCACTCGACATCGCTAAATGCAGACAGCATAGGCTGTCCGCAATTATCATTGCACAAGCATTTCTGGTGAAATGGTTGTGCAATGCTGCCCCCTGTTCACTGGTGGCCAACCAGCCTCTAGTAGAGGCTGTCAATCATCTCAAGCCTGAATGGATGGGCCTCCGAAGTAGCATACGATGCAAAATAAATAGAGCCCAAAGTACAATGGCTTATTCTTATTGTAATTATCAGCTATCGAGTAGTAATAATCATCATTCAGCAATATTTCACTTTAGTTTTGCTTTGGCAGCTACATTTTGCTTCTGTGAAGGTTTGTAACAATGACTGCAAAAACAAAACCTTTTATTTGTAAAACCATTTTTCTATTTTATGGTGCAAGCAATTTGTAAAGCAAATGGCTCCCTCTTTCAGCAAATCATTCACTGGCACCTTTAGTTACCGTTACTTCATATTTTGCATGTGTTTGCCACCCCAAGAATGCAATTTTTATATTTTCCTCATTTTTGGCATTTAAATCCATTCTAATGTTTGCTGTTTGTGTGTCTAATTTTTGATTGGCTTTGACCTCGGCTTGACTATAACCACTTTTCCTTGGCCACCTGACAACTCTCAATGCCAATGAGAGTTCTATCCACAGCACTTATGCAGCTGCCATTTACTGTACCCTGTGTATTCTTTACTATCTGGCATTGAGGTTACAACTGTGGCACATGTCTGATCTTTAACCCTTTGAGGCCTATTTATCAAAGGTCTGTCGGACCTGATCCGACAGTGCGGATCAGGTCCGACAGACATTGCTGAATGCGGAGAGCAATACGCTCTCCATATTCGGCACTGCACCAACAGCTCTTGTGAGCTGCTGGTGCCACGCTGCCCACCCGATCGTACTCGATCTGGTTGAATTGTGGCGATCTCTGTCCGCCTCATCAGAGCAGGCGGACAGGTTATGGAGTAGCGGTCTTTAGACTCGCCAGAAACACGGGCCCTCAAGCTCCATTCGCAGCTTGATAAATGGGCCTCATAGTGTTGATAAAAAGTCAACTATATTATTACTCAGTCCTACAGTTCTTCCTGAACTGACAATATCTACAAACCTGCCAATGAACTAATCCAAACTGTGCTGTTCTAATTAAATGAGTCTTGTTTAGTGCTCTTATTACAATTTGAAAGTGATCGCAATCACTTAAGCGCAATCACTATATACACTAGAATGATTACCACATCCTCAGAGATCTGGTTAACTGTTTTGTGAAACAAAAAAGTGTCACAAAAAAACATAAAAAATACATTACAAAGTAAAGTTATACTCATAATAACACTACTATCTAATAAAAATGATTTTAAAAAATATTGCACAAAGTTATAAGGGCTCAAAAATATGAGGTCTCAGTTGTTTTTTAAAAAGCATCACCATAATGATCTCTCTGTAGTTATGATGATACTTTATTAATTTAAAACTCAGTATCAGAGAATGCAACGTTAACCTCAGTCATTCAGAGATTACATGGAAAATGTATATTGCACTGAGAAGTCACAGGTTCCATTCAGCAAACACAGTGTGGAGTGTGCTTATAGAAAGGGGCACGTTTATCCATCTGCTGCCTTTAGGGCAAACTTTAGAAACCAAGATATCTGGAAAATCTGAGAGTAGTAAAAATGGAGTAGAGAGTAGAATAAGTGAAAATTGGAATAATGTGGAGTTGGAGAGTAGAAAATATAGGACTGATAAAGAATGGAGGTCAATGCTAACGATGATTATGCAGCAAATTATTTATTTTGCCCCTTTTCCTATAATTTTTCTAAAAATTGTGGATTTTCCAGTCATGAAAACTAATAGAGCACATGGCAGTATGTTATGTTATCATTTGTCCGCAGCCAAACAGTAGGGATTTTGTTAACACAATGACAATCTTTTGTAGACTAAAGTCTGGATTGTCTCCTTCAAAAAGGGAAAGTATTGGGTGAAGTTTGACTGCTGAAAAACAATTGCAGCAAACTGCATGGTAATTTGTTTCAATAATGCTCAGACTCTGCTGATATGTTAATCTATTGGAGGAGTTACAACCCATTCTCTATAATATGCGACATGAAAGTAATCATTTTCAAGATTCCAGAAATGTAGTGACTTGAGTGCAGCAAGATCCTTTACAATGTCCCGGCAGCTATATAATCTTCCATCACCAATATGATGGGATAGAGGATTACATATGAGGAGAATATTGATGGGGTGACAAATGGGGTTAGATTTGGCATGGGTTTGTGATAGGGGAGGGAGTGTAAGGGGTTTACTGATGGGGTGATCATGTTGGAGGTTTGCCATGAAGTATAAAGTTTAGAATAGTAGCTGTGGGGAGGGTCAGTGATGAGGGTTATTTGGTGAAAAAACAAAATTAGGGTTAATTGAGGTGTGTCATAGGGACACATTGATTAAGATTATTTGAGGTGGGAAGATCAAGGTTAGTATTACTTGTGGTTGGAGGATCAGAAAAGCCTGGTTGGGGTTAATTGCAGAAAGTATCAAACGATCAGTGGTTAATGGGCTATAACACTGGTACCTCTTTAATACAGTTACAAGTGATAAAGCAGATCACAAATATCTTTAACTATATATACAGTGTGTATATATATATATATATATATATATATATATATATATATATAAATACAGGGAGTGCAGAATTATTAGGCAAATGAGTATTTTGACCACATCATCCTCTTTATGCATGTTGTCTTACTCCAAGCTGTATAGGCTCAAAAGCCTACTACCAATTAAGCATATTAGGTGATGTACGTCTCTGTAATGAGAAGGGGTGTGGTCTAATGACATCAACACCCTATATCAGGTGTGCATAATTATTAGGCAACTTCCTTTCCTTTGGCAAAATGGGTCAAAAGAAGGACTTGACAGGCTCATAAAAGTCAAAAATAGTGAGATATCTTGCAGAGGGATGCAGCAGTCTTAAAATTGCAAAGCTTCTGAAGCGTGATCATCGAACAATCAAGCGTTTCATTCAAAATAGTCAACAGGGTGGAAAGAAGCGTGTGGAAAAACCAAGGCGCAAAATAACTGCCCATGAACTGAGAAAAGTCAAGCGTGCAGCTGCCAAGATGCCACTTGCCACCAGTTTGGCCATATTTCAGAGCTGCAACATCACTGGAGTGCCCAAAAGCACAAGGTGTGCAATACTCAGAGACATGGCCAAGGTAAGAAAGGCTGAAAGACGACCACCACTGAACAAGACACACAAGCTGAAACGTCAAGACTGGGCCAAGAAATATCTCAAGACTGATTTTTCTAAGGTTTTATGGACTGATGAAATGAGAGTGAGTCTTGATGGGCCAGATGGATGGGCCCGTGGCTGGATTGGTAAAGGGCAGAGAGCTCCAGTCCGACTCAGACGACAGCAAGGTGGAGGTGGAGTACTGGTTTGGGCTGGTATCATCAAAGATGAGCTTGTGGTGCCTTTTCGGGTTGAGGATGGAGTCAAGCTCAACTCCCAGTCCTACTGCCAGTTTCAGGAAGACACCTTCTTCAAGCAGTGGTACAGGAAGAAGTCTGCATCCTTCAAGAAAAACATGATTTTCATGCAGGACAATGCTCCATCACACGCGTCCAATTACGCCACAGCGTGGCTGGCAAGAAAGGGTATAAAAGAAGAAAATCTAATGACATGGCCTCCTTGTTCACCTGATCTGAACCCCATTGAGAACCTGTGGTCCATCATCAAATGTGAGATTTACAAGGAGGGAAAACAGTACACCTCTCTGAACAGTGTCTGGGAGGCTGTGGTTGCTGATGCACGCAATGTTGATGGTGAACAGATCAAAACACTGACAGAATCCATGGATGGCAGGCTTTTGAGTGTCCTTGCAAAGAAAGGTGGCTATATTGGTCACTGATTTGTTTTTGTTTTGTTTTTGAATGTCAGAAATGTATATTTGTGAATGTTGAGATGTTATATTGGTTTCACTGGTAAAAATAAATAATTGAAATGGGTATATATTTGTTTTTTGTTAAGTTGCCTAATAATTATGCACAATAATAGTCACCTGCACACACAGATATCCCCCTAAAATAGCTAAGTTTTTTGGGTTCATTGAGAACATGGTTATTGTTCAATAATAAAATTAATCCTCAAAAATACAACTTGCCTAATAATTCTGCACTCCCTGTGTGTATATATATATATATATATATATATATATATATATATATATATATATATATATATATATAGACATTTCAGATATATTTGATACAAAGCAGATTTATTATCCTAGTTTAAGGTTCATCGCAAAATGTTGTAAACAGTCCCAGTGTAATTCATAATAGTTTTACTGGCTGATAAGCATGGCATATACAAGGTCATTTCATGTAGCCTGTTTTGTTGTGAATGATGCTGTTAACATAAACCATTAATTACATACATGCTTAAATTGACCTATGCTACTAGTGTGATGTTCTATGTTCATATTTGAGTGCACAATTTAAATTGTACGATTTGTGTGTGTGGGGGGGTAATTTATGGGTCATGCACTAAAGCATGGACAAACACTATATAGGTTTTCATATGTTGTGCTGAACATTCAGAGTATAGTATACAGTGAGTGCGACAGAATAGGTACGTTAAGGTAAGCAGTCTTTGAGGTACCAATAGGCTGGTATCTGTCAACAGCTTGTCAGTAGCCTTGCCCGGGTGACAAAGAGGGTGTGTAATGTTGATAGATTGCATGCCTTTGAGGGAGAGGAAGTAGCCATAGTGTAAGGAATGCAAAGGTAATAAGCTATGTATATGTCTTTGTATGTCTGTATACAAATGCATGAATGTGTTTATCAGTGTGTGCAAAGTTGAATGTATGCTTCTCTCTTCAAAACATACAGGTCAAAGTACAGGTTTTGTCATATTTAACTGGATTTATATGTACCTGCATGGAATACAAAGTTGTGGATTTAATAGGAGCAACTAATGAGGTACTAATATAAGTTAATATAAAGGGATATAAAAGTGCAAAAAGAAAATGCTCTAATATGTTAAAGCATTGTATCATAGCATTACTGTTTAAATACATAGTTAAAGTCAGCTTCAGGGCAGCAATGCACTACTGGGAGCTAGCTGAACAGATCTGGTGAGCCAATGACTAGAGATAAATATGTGTAGCCACCAATTACCAGCTAGCTCCAAGCAATGCATTGCATATGTACATATGCTCTTCAGCAAAGGATACCAAAATAACAAAGTGCATTTGATAACAGAAGTAAATATATATGTATATGGGATATTTTAATAATGAAGGCTTAATTTTAGATAGGCGAGCAAACTGAAACTGTGCAACATTAAGGCCTCAATTACAAGTGGAGGGCAGGGTGTGCTAGCCATATTGTGACCTTACACTAAGAATATCGCACAATTTGGTATTACAAGTGAACAGTAAAAATAGATTTACAAGAGAATCTTAACACAGTTGACATTATTTAGTGAGCCCTATACTTTCAACGGATACCGCAGGGTGCACTATTATATTCCTCATATTACAAGTTTTAAGATATGTGTAGCTCTTGAGCAATGCAAAATATACTGCTCTTGGAGCCCTGAAGTAAAGTGTTAAGGCTTGAATATATGCATAATAACAAAGCACATGTATTATATATTAAAACTCATTTATTTACATATTATTTGTAAAATATTTATGGTCTAGATTACAAGTGAGGCGCAAACGATTTTACGCAAGCGATATCATCTTTTTACAAGCCTTTTTAATTGTGCTGATATTACAAGTGGAGCAAAATCATGATATTGCTAGCGCAATCTTGATTTACGCGAGAATCCTTACCGCAATCTCAGAGCTGTGGTTAACTGTTTTCTGAAATTAAAAAGTTGCACAAATCACTTCAACCATACATTACAAAGAACAAGTATACCCCGCTCATACAGCAGGTTAGGGACCAGAGCCCCACTGTAAAGTGAAAACCGCCTTAAAGTGAGTCAAGGCATTTTTCACTTGCCAGTGTGTTTAAAAGCTTAAAAACATGTTTGAACTAACATATATAGGTGTGCAATAGTGCTAAGTTTAGTCTAACACAACACACATATGCCTCCTTCATCTCATATCTCTATACCATACCATAAAACATAACCTAATGTACTCTATTGTACCTGTACTGTATGCCAGATCCTTATTTTATTTAGAGATCTGACACCATGCTATACAGTACTGCACAGTACTAAAGTACTGTAGGTTAGGTTTTATGGTATGGTATAGGCATATGAGATGAAGGAGGCATATGAAATGCTTACCTGTACTATTCAAGGTAAGCACAAAGGTGCATATGCTGGTACCTTTACTTATAATGGCCAAGCAAATAGTGCTTATAAAGAACTTGCGAGTACAGTGCTAATGTACATTATATAAAGCACTTACCAAATTATCCTGTGCAGTACAATACTGCACAGTTCTAGCAACCCCAACAGAGTCTGTCCAGCGTGCGCTGTAATAAGAGAGACTGCATGCAATTTTGTGCAATCTCCTGACTCGCGGTCAATGTTAAGTGCCGTGCTGAGAAACGACTTTCAGGTTCGCCGCGGCGCAGTATTAGCGGATCGCCGTAAAGCGGGGTATACCTGTACAGTTACATTTATAATAAATAACACTGTATAATAACAATTATTCACAAAAAAATATTGCATTAAAAAGTTATGAAGTCTCAAAGATATGAGATCTCGTTTGTTAGAGAAAAAAAAGCTGCCTAAGGGTTTTAACATTGAGATACATGCATATACACGTCTAAAGATATATATATATATATATATATATATATATATATATATATATATATATATATACATATTTATTAATGTATTATTATGTCTATATATGTATTTACATTAATATATATGTATACATATTTATTAATGTATTATTATGTCTATATATGTATTTACATTAATATATGTATACATATTTATTAATGTATTATTATGTCTATATATGTATTTACATTAATATATATGTATACATATTTATTAATGTATTATTATGTCTATATATGTATTTACATTAATATATATGTATACATATTTATTAATGTATTATTATGTCTATATATGTATTTACAGACATATATACACATATAAATACATTAATATATATGTTTACATATTTATTAATGTATAATTATGTGTATATATGTATTTACAGACATATATACACATATAAATACATTAATATATATGTATACATATTTATTAATCTATTATTATGTGTATATATGTATTTACAAAAATATATACACACATATAAATAAATTAATATATATGTATACATATTTTTCATGTCAGGTATGCACATATTACAGTATGCGATAATTTTTGCACATATTACAGTATGCTATCATGTTTGTGCATATTACAGTATGCAATCCTGTTTGCGCCTATTACAGTATGCGATTGGGTATGCACATAATACAAAAAAACATGTTAAAGAACATGAATATGAAATTGGAATATGAAATATTCATAGTTTCATGTTGGGTTAGCGCTATTGCGAATATGTCATGGTGTTTGTCCGAGAGATTGGGTGTTGGGTTTTTTTAACTTTTTTTTCTCCATTGACTTCTATAAGGGAATGTGAAAAATCAATTGTGATTTTTGAATTTCAACTTTAAGCGCAATTTGGGTTAACGCTAGTGCAAAATAAAAAATTTTGTACTTGTAATACGAGCTTAACTCTAGCAGAGTTTTGCAGTCACGGAAAAAAAAAACAGCGCTACTTGTAATCTAGCCCTTATTTTTTTTAAAATAACGCCTAGATTTAGAGTTTTGTCGGTAAAGACCCGCGGTGCTAACAAGGCTTTTTTTTCCAGCGCACCCTTAAGACAACGTTGGTATTTAGAGTTGTCTGAATGGCTGCGTTAGCCTCAGAAAAGGGAGCGTTGAGCATAATTTAGCTCCACTTCATCCCTCAATACCAGCGTTGCCTACGGTAGCAGTAAGATGGAAAAACGTGCTCGTGCATGATATCCCCATAGGATACAATGGGGCTGAGCTGGCTGGAAAAAAACCTAAGCCCTGCAAAAAAGCAGCGTTCAGCTCCTAACGCAGCCCCATTGTTTCCTATGGGGAAACACTTTCTAAGTCTGCACCTAACACCCTAACATGAACCCCGAGTCTAAACACCCCTAACCTTACACTTATTAACCCCTAATCTGCAGCCCCCGCTATCGCTGACACCTGCATTATACTATTAACCCCTAATCTGCCGCTCCGGACACCACCGCAACCTACATTATCCCTATGAACCCCTAATCTGCTGTCCCTAACATCGCCAACACCTATATTATATTTATTACCTACTAATCTGCCCCCCACAACGTCGCCGTCACCTACCTACACTTATTAACCCCTAATCTGCCGACCGGACCTTGCCGCCACTATAATAAATGTATTAACCCCTAAACCGCCACACTCCTGCCTCGCAAACACTATAATAAATTTTATTAAACCCAAATCTGCCCTCCCTAACATCGCCGCCACCTACCTACAATTATTAACCCCTAATCTCCCACCCCCAAAGTCGCCGCTACTATAATAAAGTTATTAACCCCTAACCCTAACACCCCCCTAACTTAAATATAATTTAAATTAATCTAAATAAATTTACTATAATTAAATAAATTATTCCTATTTAAAACTAAATACTTACCTATAAAATAAACCTTAATATAGCTACAATATAACTAATAGTTACATTGTAGCTATTTTAGGATTTATATTTATTTTACAGGCAACTTTGTATTAATTTTAACTAGGTACAATAGCTATTAAATAGTTAATAACTATTTAATAGCTACCTAGTTAAAATAATTACAAAATTACCTGTAAAATAAATCCTAACCTAAGTTACAAATACACCTAACACTACACTATCAATAAATTAATAAATAAATTACCTACAATTAGCTAAACTAAAATACAATTAAATAAACTAATCTATAATACAAAAAAAAAAACCCACTAAATTACAGAAAATAATTTTTTTTTCAAGAAGTTTAAACTAATTACACCTAATCTAAGCCCCCTAATAAAATAAAAAAGCCCCCCAAAATAATAAAATGCCCTACCCTATTCTAAATTTCAAAGTAATCAGCTCTTTTACCAGCCCTTAAAAGGGCTTTTTGCGGTGCATTGCCCCAAAGTAATCAGCTCTTTTACTTGTAAATAAAATACAACCCCCCAAACATTAAAACCCACCACCCACATACCCCTACTCTAACCCACCCAAACCCCCCTTAAATAAACCTAACACTAACCCCCTGAAGATCTCCCTACCTTGAGTCGTCTTCACCCAGCCAAGCCAAATTCTTCATCCAAGCGGAGCAAGAAGAGGTCCTCCATCCGGTAGAAGTCTTCATCCAAGCGGGGCAAGAAGAGGTCCTCCATCCGGTAGAAGTCTTCATCCAAGCGGCGTTTTCTATCTTCATCCATCCGGAGCGGAGCGGAGCCATCTTCCATACAGCCGACGCGGAGCCATCCTCTTCAAGCGACGGACTAACGACAAATGACGGTTCCTTTAAGGGACGTCATCCAAGATGGCGTCCCTCGAATTCCGATTGGTTGATAGGATTCTATCAGCCAATCAGAATTAAGGTAGGAAAAATCTGATTGGCTGATTCAATCAGCCAATCAGATTGAAGTTCAATCCAATTGGCTGATCCAATTAGCCAATCGCATTGACCTCTCATTCTATTGGCCGTTCCGATCAGCCAATAGAATGCGAGGTCAATCCGATTGACTGATTGGATCAGCCAATCGGATTGAACTTCAATCTGATTGGCTGATTGAATCAGCCAATCAGATTTTTCTTACCTTAATGCCGATTGGCTGATAGAATCCTATCAGCCAATCGGAATTCGAGGGACGCCATCGTCGTTAGTCCATCGGTTGAAGAGGATGGCTCCGCATCGGCTGTATGGAAAATGGCTCCGCTCCGCTCCGGATGGATGAAGATAGAAGACGCCGCTTGGATGAAGACTTCTACCGGATGGAGGACCTCTTCTTGCCCCGCTTGGATGAAGACTTCTACCGAATGGAGGACCTCTTCTTGCTCCGCTTGGATGAAGAATTTGTCTCGGCTGGGTGAAGACGACTCAAGGTAGGGAGATCTTCAGGGGGTTAGTGTTATGTGTATTTAAGGGGGGTTTGGGTGGGTTAGAGTAGGGGTATGTGGGTGGTGAGTTTTAATGTTGGGGGGGTTGTATTTTTTTACAGGTAAAAGAGCTGATTACTTTGGGGCAATGCCTCGCAAAAAGCCCTTTTAAGGGCTGGAAAAGAGCTGATTACTTTGTAATTTAGAATAGGGTAGGGCATTTTATTATTTTGGGGGGCTTTTATATTTTATTAGGGGGCTTAGATTAGGTGTAATTAGTTTAAACCTCTTGTAAAATTGTTTTATTTTCTGTAATTTAGTGTTTGTTTATTTTTTGTATTATAGATTAGTTTATTTAATTGTATTTTAGTTTAGCTGATTGTAGGTAATTTATTTAATTAATTTATTGATAGTGTAGTGTTAGGTGTATTTTTAACTTAGGTTAGGATTTATTTTACAGGTAATTTTGTAATTATTTTAACTAGGTAGCTATTAAATAGTTATTAACTATTTAATAGCTATTGTACCTAGTTAAAATAAATACAAAGTTGCCTGTAAAATAAATATAAATCCTAAAATAGCTACAATGTAACTATTAGTTATATTGTAGCTATATTAGGGTTTATTTTATAGGTAAGTATTTAGTTTTAAATAGGAATAATTTATTTAATTATAGTAAATTTATTTAGATTAATTTAAATTATATTTAAATTAGGGGGTGTTAGGGCTAGGGTTAGACCTAGGTTTAGGGGTTAATAATTTTATTATAGTAGCGGCGATGTTAGGGAGGGCAGATTAGGGGTTAATAAAATTTATTATAGTGTTTGTGAGGCGGGAGTGTGGTGGTTTAGGGGTTAATACATTTATTATAGTGGTGGCGAGGTCCGGTCGGCAGATTAGGGGTTAATAAGTGTAGGTAGGTGGCGGATACGTTGGGGGGGCAGATTAGGGGGTAATAATTATAATATAGGTGTCGGCGATGTTAGGGGCAGCAGATTAGGGGTTCATAGGTATAATGTAGGTTGCGGCGGTGTCCGGAGTGGCAGCGGTAGACCCTCTACCGACAATACTCCTACCGTCAAATGTAATCAGCCAATAGGTTTGACCTTGCATTCTATTGGCTGATTGGAACAGCCAATAGAATGCGAGGTCAATCTTATTGGCTGATTGGATCAGCCAATCGGATTGCACTTCAATCTGATTGGCTGATTACATCAGCCAATAGGATAGGATTCTATCAGCCAATCGGAATTCAAGGGACGCCATCTTGGATGATGTCATTTAAAGGAACCTTCATTCTTCGTTAGGACTTCGTTTGAAGAGGATGCTCCGCATCGGCTGAATTGAAGATGGACCCGATCCGCTCCGGAAGGATGAAGATAGAAGATGCCGTCTGGATGAAGCCTTCTACCATCTGGAGGACCTCTTCTGCCCCGATCAGATGAAGACTTCTGCCGTATGGAGGACCACTTGTGCCCGGCTGGGTGAAGACGGCTCAAGGTAGGGTGATCTTCAGGGGGTTAGTGTTAGGTTTTTCTAAGGGGGGATTGGGTGGGTTTTAGAGTAGGGGTGTGTGGGTGGTGGGTTGTAATGTTGGGGGGGTATTGTATTTTTTTTTTTACAGGTAAAAGAGCTGATTACTTTGGGGCATTGCCCCGCAAAAGGCCCTTTTAAGGGCTATTTGTAATTTAGTATAGGGTAGAGAATTTTATTATTTTGGGGGGCTTTTTTAATTTATTAGGGGGATTAGATTAGGTGTAATTAGTTTAAAATTCTTGTAATTCTTTTTTTTTTCTATAATTTAGTGGTGGTTTGTTTTTGTAATTTTGTTTATTTAATTTAATTGTAATTAATTGTAGGTAGTTTAGGTAATTAGTTTAATGAGAGTGTAGTGTTAGGTGTAATTGTAACTTAGGTTAGGATTTATTTTACAGGTAATTTTGTACTTATTTTAGCTAGGTAGTTATTAAATAGTTAATAACTATTTAATAACTATTCTACCTAGTTAAAATAAATACAAACTTACCTGTAAAATAAATATAAACCCTAAGCTAGCTACAATGTAACTATTAGTTATATTGTAGGTAGCTTAGGGTTTATTTTATAGGTAAGTATTTAGTTTTAAATAGGATTAATTTATTTAATTATGTTAAATTAATTTCATTTAATTTAAAATTCTCGTAATTCTTTTTTTTTTCTATAATTTAGTGTTTGTTTTTTTTCGTAATTTTGTTTATTTAATTTAATTGTAATTAATTGTAGGTAGTTTAGGTAATTAGTTTAATGATATTGTAGTTTTAGGTGTAATTGTAACTTAGGTTAGGATTTATTTTACAGGTAATTTTGTACTTATTTTAGCTAGGTAGTTATTAAATAGTTAATAACTATTTTTTATTTTTTATTTTTTTTTTAATTATTTTTTATTGAAGTCAAAAAAACAATACAGAGTATAGGGTATGTCTCAAAACATACACGAGACAACGTGTACAGAGCATAATCAGGAGACAATATATTCTAGTATCTCAAACATTTCCATAAAATATGGGCTATCACATTTAGAGACTTCAGTTTTGTTTTACAGTATAACAAATATAATATAAGCAAAAATGGTCCTCTCCTAGCTATATACAAAGAGAAGTAAGGTAGCTATTCAGATAAGGGTAAGTCTAGGGAGGAAGTAACTCTATAGTTATATAGGGAAAAGGGATGCAGCGGGCAAGAGCCGCTCAAAATATAATAGGGGGGGTGGGGGGGAGGCGGGGGGCGGAGCCAGTTAGTATGTCCTCACCGGGAACGAATTTAGGTGGGACTAGAGTATTATAACTTAATATAAACAAAATCACACTCATCTAAACCCTTGTGTTTCTACAGAGGGGGCCTAGAAGGATATAATATATTATCAAAAGGAGTGAGGACGTTAGAATAGTTGGAGTCTGGAGGGGCCTGGGGAACCTCTGAATGAGCCCCTCCCCTAGGAGAGTGCCACCTATAGGCGATGCAGGAAAAGGAGAAGGGATATGACCCGCAGGCATAAGAACCAGCGGGAAAGGGAGGAGAGAGGCTCAAACAAGACAACTATTATGTACTAGAAATACGAGCAAAAGCATAGATAAATTAGGGATGACAGTCGTACAGTCACAGAAAATGATAGCCAGTAACAAATAATATGAATATAACACAACATTTAGGCAAAAAAAAAAAAAGTTAATAGCACTCAACATATAAATGAATAGCATATGTCTTTTCACAATAGGACTTTAAACTATACATCATCATAAGGGATACAATGTTGGAAAACGTGTATATGGGTGTTAGTCTTAGGAGATGTGCCCAATAAGGGTGTCTAAACTAACAGTCAATAGGCATTCCAGGCTGTAACGTCTCTCCAAAAGCTCTGAGAGCTTCTAACCGACTCCTCTCCTGCAGCTAACAAGAGTCTCATACCCGTGATGAGTAATGAGCAGGTCCGCTGAAGGGGTAATCCTGATAAAGGTGGAAAGTCTCAGGTGCCCGCCGTTCTCAGCACCAGACTGATTCTGTGACCAGCTGTAACCACTTGTGGGATTCTTAGTGCAATCGGTATTGTGCCATTTAGCGTTTGGCTCTGGATCAGGGAGAAAAGTAGCTAGCGCATCCTTTTGTATGAAATGGTAATCTGCTAGCCCGAGACTGCAGATTAAGTGGCTACAGCTCTGCGAGGTCTCCGCTCCACTATGTGACTCAGTGAGGGTTTTAACCCTAGACTTACTTGCCGGGTCGTCCATCGCTTAGCTGCAGTCGGACTGTAGAGAAAATAATTCTTGGCTCCCAACTTCAAGAGGCATGTCGATCACTTGGGACTCCCTCTTTGCAAGCAAGGGAGTGGAGATTTGTGTCGGGTAGTTAGCTGCATCTTTCAGACCCGGTCTATGGCAGGGCAGGGGATGTTTGTGAGACATACCATGTAATCCATTATGGTCTAGGATAGAGCCCGTAAGCCTTTTCCGTTGCGCACAGGGTGGATCTCCAAGTGTTGATGTAGTGATGTTGTCCACCTTGTCACATTCTATATAGTCCCATTGTGTCACATCAGATCTGAAGTGGGCTATAATGTCAGCGAATCCAGCCATCATCTGCTTGTCTAAATCTAGCAGAGCTATGTATATGTCCGACCACGCTTCTCCATTCAGTGGCGCCATGTCTTTTGCAGGCCGCAAGAGCCTGGGCATTTCCCAGCTAGCAGTCGAGATCAAACTAGATATTTGCTGCAGTGTAAAACCTCTGAGGTCTATTAGTAGCGTAGAAAGAGTCCTGCAAGTGTTAGGTAAGTTATTTGGGTAAATTGCAGATAGTTAGCCCCATTTCGCCGCTATATTAAGTAAGTTACAGCAGGAGCTCTCTCAGGCACGTCTTTCTTGTTTAGCTGCTGGCTCCGCCCCCGGGTTAGGGAGTTAATAACTATTTAATAACTATTCTACCTAGTTAAAATAAATACAAACTTACCTGTAAAATAAATATAAACCCTAAGCTAGCTACAATGTAACTATTAGTTATATTTTAGCTAGCTTAGGGTTTATTTTATAGGTAAGTATTTAGTTTTAAATAGGATTAATTTATTTAATTATGTTAAATTAATTTCGTTTTATTTAAATTAGATTTAAGTTAGGGGGGGTTAGGGTTAGACTTAGGTTTAGGGGTTAATAAATGTATTATAGTAGCGGCGACGTTGAGGTCGGAAGATTAGGGGTTAATAAATGTAGGTAGGTGTCGGCGATGTTGGGGGGGCAGATTAGGGGTTAATAAAATTTAACTAGTGATTACAGAGTATTGACAGTATTTTAAAGGGACAGTCCATGTAAATATTAAAGCAGTTGACAACTTTCCCAGCACTGGAGCGCGCTACATTTAGTTCAATGGCACAATGAGGCTCGCCTGTGACGTGCTTTGAAAAAAACAAAAGCAGAAGAGGACGGCGAGGAAGATAAAGTAAGCATAGTTTTGGGCAGTAAAATATTCATCAAGATTAATTTTTTACAAGTGCCGCAAGGTTAATGTTACATAACTCTGCACATAAAAATTAGATACTCATGTGATAAAGGGTTTGTTTTGGACTATATTATAATAATGGTGGTAGAGATTTTTTTTCCAATTTAAACTGGGGTCCAAAATAAAAAAATATAAAAAAGTTTAAGAAGCTTTGCTCTAGATATTTAATTAATATTGCCTATTGCATATATATGCATGGTTTAACTATGTCTCGCTCTTGTACTTTCTTAATTGTTTTAAAATGTTTTAAAAAAATGTTGGAAGGACATAAAGCCTAATTTAAGTTACTGCATTTCAAGTGAACAAGTTTGTTAACGTACCAGTGCTGGAACTGTATTGTACATATGTCTGTATGGTCCACAAGTGTCCAAACTTTTCAGTTCAGAAGGTAACATATTTTTTATATGTGACTGTGTTTCTGTGTATCTGGTATGTATGGTTCTGTGTGTATATGCTTGCGTTTGTGTGTGTGTACATGCATGCGTGCGTATTTGTGTTTGTGTGTGAGTATGAGTATGTGTTTGTGTGTGTGCTTGTGTGCGCTTGTGTTTGTGTGTGCATGTGCCAAAAGTCAACAGATATACACACACACCTACAAAGATATCATTTTGAATGAGGACATAAACAGGCAATTTTGATTAAAGATGAGAACTCTATATGTTGCAAACAGCAAGAGAAAGTGGGACAAAGGCTACATTCGACACTCCTATTGGCCGATTTATCATTGTCTGAATGGGGCCAAATACCCCTGTTTCCACTTGAGCCTTCGGGCTCGCCGGAAACAGGAGTTAAGAAGCAGCAGTACGATCGGGCTGATTGACACCCCCTGCTAGTGGCCAATTGGCCGTGAATCTGCAGGGGGTGGCATTACACAAGCAGTTCACCAGAACTGCTTGTGCAATGATAAGTGCTGACAGCATTTATCGATGTCTGATGGCAGACATGATCGCTACAGCGAATCCTGTCCACGAGACAAATGATAAATCGGCCCCCTAGACTGGATCACAGTATAATAATACAGGAAATGTAATATAATTGTTTAATTAGTGAACAGTATAATACCATAGTTAATCTAATAGCAGTAATTAGTCAGTCAGTAAATCAAATTATAAAATTCAATGGGTTAGATTACAAGCGGCGTGCTAAAGATAGCGTGGGTCACAATATCAAAAGTCCTAAAGTTAGCGGACACCGGGTTTCACTCACACAGTATCTTTTTACTTTTAACTTGTAATACGCACGCTAACCCGGCTTGCTTTAACTATATGTTTAACCCATTTGCAGGGGTTCACTAAATAGTACTTAAAATTAGTTAGCTAGTTAGGATAAGAGCTTTCAAAATATGTGGAGCAGTTGGGCTGAATTTACCATCACTTTAAGGGGGCGTACTCCAAAAATGGAGAATTATTTCCCAACTATAAACTCAAAAGTTTCAGTGTAATGTGCTAAAGTTTACAGATAAGTGATAAAAGTTCAAAAAACGTCTGTGGCAAATCTTGCAATGATGATACCCAGACTGCCCCCTGTGATCAGAGAATGAGTCGTCTCTTCAAGACCAACACTGTAATAGAAAAACACAAATTGGATGCAACATGACCAGTCTTACATTTGGTAAGCAAATACAGGGTGGAGTTGCACTCACAATTTGTGAGGGCACCTTAAAGACGCTTACATGGACAGTTTACCTCCCTTTATTACCCAATCCCCAGTAGTGAACCTACTCAAAAGAGGGCCCTGGTGCAAAAAAAAATCATACACACAAATACAGGGACAGAATGCCAATACAGCACTACCTAAGAAATGTATTCATACAGTTACATTCATGTGACTGTATGTATATGTACACCAGTGGCGGCTGGTGACGTTTTATGTCACTCAGAACAAAGGATAAAGGTTAAATCACTGCAGTGACATACAGCAATACCTTAACTTTTCGTTGCCCAAGACTCACAGGTAATCAAGGCTTACATGACTACTTTGTGGGTAGAAGCATTAATTTAATCCCTTCATTGACAATCGATGTTCTTGAAGTGCAAAGGTTAAGATAGCACTGCAAAACACTATTGGCAATGAAGGGGTTGAAACCAATGCTACAAATTACTTTTGAAGGGAATCATTAGCGCCTTGATTAACTGTGTTTGTGTACCAGGCAAGCAGTTGTTAAATCACTGTTGTGTTTTACTAGTGATTTACTGTTGCACAGAAGCGAAAAGGGGTTTAATCTTGGGTGTTTTTGCTTGTCGGAAGTGGCGCGTATTACAAGTTGAAAGTAAACATGTTCGCTTGAGCACAATTGACTTCAGACACTAGTTAACTGTTATGTTTGAATAAAAAAAGTTCCACAAAACACATAAAAAATACATTTAAAAGTACAGATTCCTTCATAATAACAACATCTAATTAAAATTATTTAAAAAAAAATTGCTATAAAAGTTATGAGGGCTCAAAGATATGAGGTCTCAGGTGTTAGAGAAAAAAAGGCTGCAAAGGGCTTTAACATAGAGATACATACAAATACATGTCTAACTATGTATACATATGTATATAACATATATATATATATATATATATATATATATATATATATATATGTTTATATGTGTGTACATATGCATTTAGATGTGTATATATTTACAGACAAATATACGCATATAAATTTCCTCCATATTCAGTTTTATAAGAAGTATAGCAGTAAGACATCTTATACTGCTCTGCCTCGGATTACGGTGTGTGGGGGGGGGGGGGTTGATAGGTAAGCCACCGCCTCCAGCTTTAATGGTCCAGTCCAGAGAACTGCTAATGTTGCACCAACAAAATTTAGATCCCCAGAATCAGCAAAAAATTATTAAGCCTGGTACACCGTTCTCAGTAGTATATGAAACATCCAATGGTGGATAATCGGCGGATTATCTCTATCCTCTTAGCAGGCTCCAAATTTGCAACCGATCATGGCCTCTGCCTGGACATGCCCCCCCCCCCCCCCCCAACACATTCTATTTAAAATTACAGCTCTACGGTAATTGGTTAAAACACCTCTCTGTGTCACATCTGTTTCATATTAACAGGCTCTCAATCCCTTTTAAACAGCACCTGATCCTATATTTAAAGAGTAAGCACACAAAATTTAGAAGTATAGGTGGAAACCAAGCACATACTCAGCTAATAGATTTTAAGGGTAAACGGAACATAATGAAAGACATCACGATAATAATGGTAATGTATCCATAATAGTATAGTAAAGCATTCATCATAAAAGAATATAACGAAAATTTCTTAAGGAGCCATACGGTTACATGGTAAATACAAAGTATACAATTCTTCTAACATACAGTAAAAGGTAATATAGCCTAGTATAACTGTAATTATAAAGGTTAGCATGAATCTGAATATATATACATACAGCCTACACACTAGACCAACCAGAACAGAGTTAATATACTAAATCACTAAATGAAGGCACATGATAAAACCCCTACTAGATCTATGTAAATATATATAAAAATATATAATCTCCTGAGAATCACTATCAGGCCTACCTTTGCAATACAAAGTTATTTACATGGATCTGAATAAAAAAAACACCAACAATATTTATCTATTCCACTATTTCCAAAAATTAATTATATCATATTGAGAATTGAGTCCTAGGGGTACTCTAGTCTTTAATTTTAGGATCCAGAAGACCTCTCTTTTAGCTAATAACTGGTCCAGGTCACTCCCCCTCCTAGGGTCTCCCTATACTTCCACAATCCCACATGAGAAAGGAATTGAAGCTCTTTGCTTCTTTCTAAATATTTTTTACTGAGTATACAGAGGATTTTCAGAGTTTTGTAATTAGAGTGGCTGTATTCTTATTAACTCACAATTTTTTTCTTTTTGATTGGGTATTCTATCTCCAAAGGTGTGGGACGGCCATGGGAGCAAAATTTGCCCCCTCATACACCAACCTGTTCCTAGGTTGGTGGGAATTTACCCACATCTTTGGAGATAGAAATCCATTTAAAGCCAACATCAGACTATACAGGAGATTAATTGACGATCTTCTTTTTGTGTGGCAAGGTACTGATAGTGATATGAATATCTTTGTTGACTGGTTAAATGAGAATGATGTGGGTTTGAAATTCACATTCGAAACTGACCCCATCCAAATAAATTTTATGGATTTAACCCTAATTGGGTCTGACTTTGGTAGGGTCATAACTAAGGTGTTTCACAAACCCATATCTGGCAATTCCCTACTCCATGGGAACAGCTGCCATCCCAAATATACACCATTTGCTGTGGCTAAGGGTCAGTTTATATGCCTGAGGTGAAATTGCATAAGATTGGATGACTTCAATAAAGAAGCAGATCTATTAGAGAAGATACTTCTAGAGAGGAAATATAAGACTGATGACATTAAAAGGGCAAGAAAAGCCATGGAAGTTAAACCTAGAGAGTACTATCTGTGAGATACTGGGACCAAAGGGGAGAAAAATAAGTTTGAAGGAATAACATTTTTTACCAGGTATAGTGCAAAATACCCTGAGATTTGTAAAATGTTGCTCAAACATTTCCCTCTTTTGGCTGCCGAAGATAAACTCACATCTATAGTGAGTAAATGTCTGAGGTGTTTGTATAAAACGTGTCATACTCTGGGTTCTATACTGTCACCAACGGAATTGAGAGAAATGAATGGTTATCTTGTGCAGGAACGTTCAAGTGTGGTAGAAAATGCAAACCATGTGATTTTATCACTACTAAATAATTTACATCCAGTGCAACTGGGGAGTCATACAATATTGAAATGTGTCTGAATTGCACTGCAACCTATGTCATTTACTTCATTCTGTGTGAAAAATGTGAGGTTCAATATGTGGGTCTCACCTCAAGGGACATGAAATCCCAGATTCGGGAACATATTTCTACTATAACTATTGGCAGGTCATCCACCGCCTTGGTGCAGTATTTTGCTCAAAAACATAACAGCAGATCGGACAACTTTAAATGGTGCATCATTGAAAAAGTTATGAGGCCTAGGAGGGGTGGGTGACCTGGACAAATTATTAGCTAAAAGAGAGGTCTTCTGGATCCTAAAATTAAAGACTAGAGTACCCCTAGGACTCAATTCCCGATATGATATAGTTAATTTTTGGGAATAGTGGAGTAGATAAATATTGCTGTTGGGGTCCTATTCAGATCCATGTAAATAACTTTGTATTGCAGAGGTAGACATGGCACTGATTTTTAGAAGTTTATATATTTAGCTCTAGTAGGGGTTTAGATATATATTATATCAGCCAATAGCAAGAAAGTTTTTAATTGTAAATTCTAATTATTCTTTTCTATTGGATGATTAGAATTTAAAATAAAAAAAATTCTTGTTATTGATGAAGCGGTACCCCTATAGAAAGAGGTTCCACACTTGTGGAAATTATTCAGTGTGCAGCGGCAACCGCTTAAATACCAGGGCTTGTGAAAGAGAGCCGAAAAAAAATAAGAAATCCGCATCCGCCTAGATGGGCCCCCAGCGCCATGAGCCGGGACGAATAGGCTTTTTTATTTTGTAGGATATATTTTTTTAGGTAGATTTTGTTATTTTACTTGTATTGTAGAGGTTTTTTGTAATTCATTTTATTTGTAAAAGAGCTGAAATATCTTTTGGGCAATGCCCTTCAAATGTCCATTTTAAGGGCTATTGTAAATTATTTTAGTTAGGGTTTAAGGTTTTTTTTGGGTGGGTTTTTTAGTGTTAGGTATAATGGTGTTATTTTTTATTTTATTTTGGATACTGTATTTTATTAGTTTCTGTAATAGACATTTTTATTTTCTTGAAACTTAGATTTTTTTTTTTTCATGTAACTTAGGGGGTTTAGTTTACAGAGGGGTTAGGTGTTAGTGTTTAAGTTATAGTTTGCGTTGGGAGGCGGCGGTTTCGGCTTTAATCACCTAACCACCCCCCATACCTGTATGTGAGTTGATTAGGTGATTATTGATGGTTAGCATTTAGTAGGCCGTAATCAACTAACCACCCCCCATACCTGTATGGGGGTTGAATAGGTGGTAATTGATGGTTAGCATGCAGTAGGCCTTAATCTCCTAACCAACCCCGATAACTGTAAGGGGGTTGATTAGGTGATTAGGTTAGGGCAGCTTAGGGGTTAATAGTGCATTTATCTAAAACATTTTCCATATTATGCATTCTCATGTATAATACATATTCTTTTAACTATTGTATATAAATACATATTTATTTTTTCTTTTTGTATTTTGTATTGTAAACATAAACATGTATTTTAAAATGTATATTTATGTTACAAAAGGCATTAGTATTACAAATGTATTATTACATAACAGGCATGCAGTCATATAATACTATAATTGGAATACAACTGTCTTTCATAGCATAAACATCTATTTTAAAAATATATTTATATTTAAAATAATAAACGCATCAAGCAAGAATATTTACATTTTAATTTATATCCAATACTTAAACTAATATGCATCATATATGACCATGCATTTTATTTCAAACATTGTAGATATAATGTAGTCAGGCCTTGCATTGATATTCAATATTGAAAATGGTATGCATGTATATTGCATAGTGTTTTAAGTATTGCATATACATTAAAAGGGCGACTTGATCCCCTGCACCCTGCTCGATTGGCACCCCTTTTAAGAAGCGTCGGACCGGGGATCAATTCTGGTCCGGTGCTGAGTTCCAGGAACCTAGCTAGGCCGGCAAGATTTTGCTGGCCCTCCGGTGGTCAGTCACCGGTGTTTTAGTGCATCTCTGTGACACATTATTTAAACATTGATTATCATTTTTGCGATATAGCTTCATAGTTATAATGGGGAGGTTTACTATTTATTATAGTTTATTATAGTGAGATATTTTTCTGGCAGTAGGCAGTATGTGGGAGTTAGCTGGGGTGTTCCAGGGGAGTGTAGGATAGACATTATGTAAGTGTAGGTGGTATTAGGGACTTAGCTGGGCATTCCAGGGGTGTGTAGGCTAGGTGTAACATAGGTGTAGGCAGTTGATGGGAGATAGCGAGACGGTGCAGGGGGGAGTGTAGGTTAGGTGTGATATAGTTATAGGCCTTCAAGGGGAGTTAGCGGGGCATGCTAGTGAGAGTAACCCGCACTTTGATTCAGAAACATTGACACAAATCAAGTTTGAATCAGCGAAGTGTAGGTTACAAGGAGTGTAGAGGCCATGTTTGTCTTGCGAGCTATCAGCTGTCGAGATTGCATCACCTGTGGTAGTTAGACTAGGTGTAATAAAACTTAGGTCCCACAGGCAATATTTGGCTAAATGGCAACTATTTTTAGTTTTAGTGAGATTTGGAGGGCTAGAGTGCTTGTGCATTGATTAAATTAGAAAAAATGACTTCCGTTGGGGGTGGAGCTTGGAAGCAGAATGCTCTGTGTCGACGTTGCAACTGAACTCCTGGAAATCATTCCTCCACTCCCCGCCACTTAGCCCTGCGGCTTCTCCGGAGTTTCTGTTGTGGCATTTAACGTGCTCCTGCCCGCTAGAGTCGGAAGCCTTTCTAGCCGTGTTGGCTTGTGGATCACCCGCAATTGGATTTTATCTCCTGGCTACAGAGTACCCTGCCCTAAGGGGAAAAAAAGCATCTCTGATGACCATCGCTGTATCCTAGCCTGAGAAGCCATGGGGAGTGGGGACGTAGTAGTCTCTCTCGTATTCTTTTTTTAACTTGGTGCAGTAACATATCATGTGACCTTATTTAGCTTAACTTACTTATTGTTGCAATCAGATTTTGGCAGACAAATGTTGTCGCCGTAACTTAAATACATAAATCTTGGCTGTGGTTACTTTTTACTTAAGAAATCAGTATGTTATTTGTCTTTATACTTAGCAGAACCATCTTACTATTATAAAATGATTTTGGCAGACAAACGGTGTCGCCGTAACTTTAAGAAATAGATCTTTATTGTGGGTACATTCTGCTTGAACAACCGGTACGCTAATGTGAAGCTACTTTAGGGAGTATAACACTCAACCTATTCTACTACATTTGAACCCCGTGGACCACTATAAACTATTATGGATAATGTTTTATCAGCCACTAAATCGTGGTATAGAGACACAGTAGTTCTACAGTATAACTGTTTCACCATATTACGGTGTTACGCTCCGCCCATTGAGGCTCACAGTCACAATATATATTACTGACTCCCTTTTCACATCTGCTCATTCCTATTAGTACAATATCATTTGATAACTGACATAACCATAGGAAGCCAGTTTATGCAGTATAGCTGTTATAATTATTAAATAACGAATTGCGCCACTTGGGCAATCAGTTATAGTACCATTTTAAATACTGCTTCTGGTAAGAGCTTGTTAAGCGTTCCACCCTTCCTGAGTACTCAATCTTACTAATAGGACGGTAGCACGCTCCCTATATTATGCTCCCAGGAGCCTAATCTCAGGTGCTATATTTCCCAGGGCTATTGACAATTTAAACATATGTGACCTTCTGTGCACTATGTGACCTATAGTGGCTCCTCTATAGTATCACTTCACATTAATATTGTGACATATCTGTTTCTATCCTGATAATCTTGCCAGGCTCAAGCATTCTTTTATCTGTGATTTTACTTTTTACCGGTTCTCCACCCTACTACTGGTTACTATATTACAAATGTATACATTCCCACACCAGGGGATACATCAATCCTTCACTTTGTTGCACATGATATTGTTACACAGTGTTTTTATTTTTGATACTGTTTTTATTTTTGATTTGATAATAAAAGTTAAGTTTTAACCCCTTCTTCTGGAAAATCACTTCTCCTCCACTGTCCTCTATTTTTCCACTTATTTACAGTGTTGTTGAGTGCTAACCAGGTACATACTTTATCAGTGTTTCATTGTTTTTGTTTTTTTTCCAATTCCCCTTTATGTACAGCACCTTTCCTTTATTACACCTTATATAGTGAGATATATCCTAATATCCCACAGGTAAATTAGATATCATTTAGGATACAACACATGTAGTGCCATCGTTGCCTTCTCTTTTTCCTTTAGATAGCCTGAGAAGTAGTCTATGTGGCTAAAACACCTTTGCTGACAAAGTAAGACAGATGTTCGCAGGGATACCATGGAAGAACACGTAACAAGAGGCTGATGGTCAGATCACGCTGCTAGAGGACAGAGCTGTTGGTACGCGGAGGTACCCGAGTGTCTCGCTCCGATCTCGCAGTGCAAATTTGTTCTGAATTGGGCATTGCAGGCCTCGGCTCACAAAAATCCCCATAAGGTATCAAGGAATCGCCAAGTGTACTCGGGCTCAGGCTGGAACAACGTTCTAAGGCTAGGGTACATGGTTGGGTTCTGATCTGTAGCCTCACCGGTGGGACCGCAAGTATATCTTGTTTTGCTATATGTTGGCTGTGTAGTTTTGCCTGACTGTGTGCATTACTCTTCTTAGCAAGCAACTTATCGTGGTTGTTATCCTAAAGTCTGAGAGAGGGGCTCTTGTTGCAATAGGAAGAAGGCCGGACATATCAACATATTGTAGTCTGGTTATATACATCACATACATCAAGACTTGTTCCTGGTAAAGAGTCTGTGCAACAGGATTTACTCCTAATATCAGTGAGAGCTGATTAGCTAGTTTATTTCTTTTTCCCTGTTATAAAAGAGGAGTTCTTGGAGACTTTTTCTCTTTACCCCTTACTATCCTTTCTATCCCCATTTGATATTTGTCCATAAAAAAGAAAAGAAGAAAAAAAAGGGAAGAGAGGAAATGAAAAAGAAAGAGGGGGGAGAAGATAAGAAGAGAAAGGATAAAATAAAAAAAGAGAAAAAAAAAGAAAGAAAGGAAAAGCGGGCTGCCCAAGAACTGTGGTCTTCCTTAAATCTTACTCTCCGGGCAGTTTACTTTTGAATTGCATATATAATAACTGCAAAATCAATATTGCACAAGTCCAGTCACAACAGAAGGAAAAGCTCTCAGGACTCTTTGTGTGTGCTGTATAAGTTTTTTAATTGTGTGTTTAACCCCTTTTTTTCTCTCCTTCAAAACCTTATTTCTAAAGATCATATTATTGTTTAAGGCTGTGAGTTTTATGATAGGAGTTTTGTTGTATTTTCATTGAGTTTGCTAAATCCAAATATAGGACATACTTAGTTCTGGATGGTATTTGTCCAGTTGCTCTATAAATAGTGTTCTGGAATATATACTGTTGGCATGTGATAAGTTATACTCTTCCATAGATTATCTCTTGGTCATTAGTTTTTCTGTTCACTGCTAACAACACAGCCACCTAAAAGGGCACATTACCTTTTTCCTCTGTTTAATACAGTGTTTGGTATTTTCTAGATCCACACCCTCAGTATCTTAGATTGAGGAGACGATCTTAGCTTTTTTTAGGGTCTATCTCTGTTTAATAATACAGGACTCTCTCACTTTTCATTCATGCACGTTTTCCCTGGATAGGGATCCCCTCCCCAGAGAAAATCGCTAAATATTTTATTTTGAGTTTAAGATTTTAGCTATTTATCTAAAAAACAAAAAAGATTTATACACTTCACTTATTCTAAAAAAAAATGTATTCTCATACTCCTAAGCACATTAGGTTGACTTTACATTGCTGGGTCTTTTTATATGGTTGAATATTTATTCACTTCACTTAAAGGGACATAATACTCATATGCTAAATCACTTGAAACTGATGCAGTATAACTGTAAAAAGCTGACAGAAAAATATTACGTGAGCATCTCTATGTAAAAAAGGAAGATATTTTACCTCACAATCTCCTCAGCTCAGTAGTTAGTTCTGTGTAAAAAGTTATACTCAGCTGCTCCCAGCTGCAGGTAAAAAAATTTAAAAAATGAAGAAATGAACAGCAGCCAATCAGCATCAGCAGTGCTGAGGTCATGAACTCTTACTGTGATCTCATGAGATTTGACTTAACTCTCATGAGATTTCATAGTAAGCTTCCTTTACCTGATTGGTGAAATAATATGAGAGTTCACGATGCTCATCCCTTCAGTTGTCCCGGGACAGACACACTAATATGCTGCTTAGAAATCCTTTACAATGGGAGGTGGCTACTGAGGATTTTTTGAGGTAAAATATCTTTCTTTTTTACATAGAGATGTTCAGGTGATATTTTCTAGTCAGTTTTTTACAGCTATGCTGCATCACTTTCAAGTGTTTAAACATTTGGGTATTATGGCCCTTTAATGGAAAAATGTGTCACTCAGGTGAAATCAAGTTCACCCAGAATGCCTGTAAAATCTAAAGATAAGAAATCTAAGATGTCAGATGTCAGGTTAGATAATGTTGCTGATGCAGTCCCTCCTTTAATTGATACACAAGCATTGATAGTACAACTCACTGAAATATTTACCCCACAATTTGACATGATTAAAAAAATAATTAGGATCTATCTCTTCTGAAATAGTCTCACTCTCTACTGAGATCAGACCATTTTCATCTAGAATTATGGAGGCAGAAAACAGAATCTCTGATTTAGAGGACCAGGTTAATACCCAGGAGAACATAATCCAAAAGCAAGATTCCAGAATTAATAATATGCAGTTACGCCTTGAGGACCTAGAGGATCGCTCTAGGCGCAATAATATTAGAATAGTCGGTCTCTCTGAATATCCAGAGTTCGAAGATCTAATGAAATTCACTTCCATTACACTACCCCAGGCTTTAGGTGTACCTCCACAACTGTTACCCTTAGCTATAGAAAGAGCACACAGAATTGGCCATAGAAAATCTTACACAGATGTGTCATCTAGGAGTAGAATGTGCATAATCAAATGATTCAAGATAAAATAGAAATACTTAAACTATCTAGAAGATGTGACCCCCTTATGTTTGGAAACAGTAAGGCTTTGCTGTATTAGGACTTCTCCAGTGAGACATCCTTAAAAAGAAAATTGATGGCACCTTATTGTACTCAATTAATTAATAAAGGATTGAAAGCACATATGATCTACCCAGCCAAAATTATAGTCGAGGACAATGGTTCTAGGTTAGTTTTTAACTATGTATCAGTCAAATAAAAAAAAAAGTTTCAAATAGGGCATGTTATTTTAAACAACTTTCCAATTTACTTTTATCACCAATTTTGCTTTGTTCTCTTGGTATTCTTAGTTGAAAGCTAAACCTAGGAGGTTAATATGCTAATTTCTTAGACCTTGAAGGCCGCCTCTAATCTAAATGCATTTTGATAGTTTTTCACCACTAGAGGACATTAGTTCACATTTTTCATATAGATAACATTAAGCTCATGCACATGAATTTACCATGGAGACAGCTCTGATTGGCTAAAATGCAAGTCTGTCAAAAGAACTGAAATAAGGAGGCAGTCTGCTGAGGCTTAGATACAAGGTAATTACAGAGGTAAAACCTGTATAATTATAACTGTGTTGGTTATGCAAAACTGGGGAATTGTTAATTAAGGGATTATCTATCTTTTAAAACAACAAAAATTCTGGTGTTGACTTTCCCTTTAAGGAATTTGTTGCTTCCAAATAATACTTCAATTTACTGTACTAGTTCAGGGTATGCTTATTCCTGAGATTATTATGATTATTATATTGTGCCAGCGTCCTAAGGTTTGGATGCTTATTTTTCAGTTGTTTGATTTACTAAACACAAGAAGCAAATATAATTTTTGGCTGGATTCACTCTGCTAGTATTATTTTTTTGCTTTTGAGTTGTGTGTTTTTTTTTGTTTTTTTTCTCCATCCGACCCATTCATGGGTCCCTTTTATTTTAAAGACCTTTTAACCCTATAATCTCTACATTGGATAATTTTAGTATCCTCTCATCCGACCCATTCAGGAGCCCAATTTTTTTAAAAGAATTTTAGTATCCTCTCATCCGACCCATTCAGGGGCCCCATTTTTTTTAAAGACCTTTTAACCCTATAATCTCTACATTAGAGAATTTTAGTATCCTCTCATGGAATGTAGGAGGAATAACCTCTCCTATGAAATGCAAACTTATAATAAAACAGTTAGCCAAGGCCAAACTGGACATTGTGTTTTTGCAGGAAACCCATTTAAATGACTCCGAAGTAGCTAAATTAAAGATAAAATGGGTAGGAAAAGTTTTAGCAGCCCCTGCGGCGAATAGAAAATATGGTGTAGCTATTCTGTTGAATAAAGAACTTAATTATTATATTATAAAAATTGATACTGACCCAGAAGCAAGATATAATATTGTAAATACAAATAAATGATAGGACAGTCATATTATGTAATTTATATGGACCAGATAGTTTCTCCGCAGAGTTTTGGGGTAAAATTCAAGTTAAATTATTTCCCTTTATCAATGAGAATCTCATCATGGGTGGCGACTTTAATATTACTCTCTGCCCTGAACTTGATAGATTGGCATGTCAAAATATATAATAAAAGTACAACATATTTTAAAACATTTTGCTATAAACTCAAATTAGTAGATACCTGGAGAGTCAAGAATCCGGATTATCTGTTTTATTCCTGTAAATCTAAAGCGCACTAGTCCTTTCCCAGAATGTTTTTTTTTATGGTATCAGAATCACTATCTATTCAGAAAATGGAAACTACAATATCAATAATCTTGATATCAGACCATGCGATCATTTCTTTATCATTCCCTACACTAGGCAGATCAGAAAATGAAAATCAAAGGTTCTTTTTTCCATGCTTTCTTGCTAATAATCCCAGGTTTTCAGTGTGCCTTAAACAAAAATGTAAGAATTATTGCTATAATAATATAGCATATTTTGCTAAAATATAAATATTTTTGGAGGCTTTTAAAGCTGTGATCTGTGGGGAAATTCAAGCGTATATGCACATATGGAATAAAAAGTAAAAAGTAAGATTAGGGAAATACAATACGCTTATCGAGTTAGAAACATGTTCAGAAGTTATTGTTTGGCTTCTTCTAGAAATATCTAGAAGCAAGAAAAGAGATTTGTTTCTAAAACAAAAATCCCAGGAAGATCTAAAGATGACCATGCATTTCAAAGGGTTTCATGGATGCTCTGCAAAGTATTTGGCCAAGCTAATTAAGAACAGAAAGAAAAAGAACTTTATATCTGTTATTAAAATAAAGAATAATAGATATTCAGAGACTATAGATATTACTAAGGAGTTTTATAAATATTATCAACGGCTTTATACAGGATTAGAGCCAGAAAGTCTTAAGCAAGAGAACTTTTTTGTCTAAAATTAAGATTCCAAATATCTCTGAGGAAGATAATCTTTTATTGAATGCTCCAATCACAAGGGAAGAAATTAGTAAGGCCATAGATAAGACTAAATTAAAGAAAGCAGCCGGCCCAGATTCTTTATAAAATCCTTGCAGAGGATATCAAAATGACCTTAGAAAAATTATTTAATAATTACTTTAGATCAGATAAACCAATGTCTGTTTACTTTGCAGCAGCTAATATTTAATTAATTCATAAAAAAGGTAAAAACCCAGAAGAGCCGGCCTCGTAAAGAACGATATCAGTACTCAATACAGACTATAAAATAATATCATCTATTATTGCGTTCAGATTATCATCCTGTTTGGAGTAGATTATACACCCGGATCAGACCGGTTTTATGTCAGATAGAAATTCAGCAAAAAATATTCGTAAGGTTGTAACTTTTATAGATTATTGCTGGAATATAGAAAAAGTAACCAGAAAAATAGCTTACAGGATATAGCAATTCTTACCTTAGATGCCGAAAAGGTTTTTGATTCTATTCTATAGGGAATACTTGTTCAACGTTTTATTTAAATTTGGATTCAAAGATCAATTTTCCCTGAATAAGGTCTTGATTATGTTCATCAATTAATATCTGAGAACAGGCAAATTTTAGCCTTTCAGGAAATTGCTCAACAATATGACATCCCCAGAACCTCTTTTTATGCGTATTTGCAAATTTGACATTTTGTAAATTCTCTAGGGATAGGGCTTGGTCCTCTGGTCGCATGGTCTAATATCAAGATATGGGCAGTACCTCTATTTCACTGATGTATGATATTATGCTGACCAAACAAAGCTTTTCCTTATATAGATAAACTATGTAATGCATGGACATTTATCTCGTTAGAGCTAAACATAGAAAAAAAAATGAAAAAAACCTTTGTAGCTCTTAATAATTGTGTGATTTCGGTGAACTGGAAGGAGTCACATATAAAGCTCATTAACAGCTATTATTTATCTCCACTTAGAATGTCCAGAATATATAAAATAAAATCCTCAGAATGTCCACGCTGTTCTAATTTTTCAGCAGACATACCACATATGTTTTGGTACTGTCCTAAAGTTTATCAACTATGGCAAAAAATCTTATATTGGTTCATGAAATTATATAATGCCCATGTCTCTTTCACTCCGGTCACCATAGTCTTTCTTGACACGCAGAATTATGGATATGGTAAATACACTAATGTCTTAAATACTATGATTCTGATTGTCAGGCATCTAGTACTTAAAAATTGGAAGTCAAATTTGGCTCCTACCCTCTCTATGGTATTTACTACAATCTCAATTAGTGTATGAATCGTATTATCTACAATCAGTGTCAGAAAAAATAATTACATTTTTTTATTAGATTGGTTACCCATAATCAAATCCTATACGCCAGCCATCCAGAAACATATTTTACACCCGTTTTAAGTTCAGGTAGCTTCGCGGATCTAGTACTTTTGGACTTATTCCCCCCATTGTGGGTTTCCAACTATAGAGAAGTGTAGATAGGGCGCATACATTTACAGAAATGCAAGATCTAAAAAGGAGGCTCGTTCTCCCCGAGAGGGGAAATGCTAGTGGGAGTCATGGTTAAGGTTTCTGGACCTGAAGGAGCCAGATTGGAGTAGGGTTTCCATGTTGGGGTGTTTTTTTTTGGGGGGGGGGTTGTGTGCAAACCAATTAACTTTATTCTGTGAGCAAAATAGGTTGATGATTATGATAAGTATATGCATACCAATGAGTAATAAGAAATGTTAGGTTAAAGGGACACTGAACCCAAAATTTTTCTTTCGTAATTCAGACAGAGCATGCAAATTTAAGCAACTTTCTAATTTACTCCTATTTTCAATTTTTCTTCGTTCTCTTGCTATCTTGATTTGAAAAAGAAGGCAACTCAGCTATTTTTTGGTTCAGACCATGGACAGCACTTGTTTATTGGTGGGTGAATTTATCCACCAATCAGCAAGAACAACCCAGGTTGTTCACCAAAAATGGGCCGGCATCTAAACTTACATTCTTGCATTTCAAATAAAGATACCAAGAGAATGAAGAAAATTTGATAATAGGAGTAAATTAAAAAATTGCTTAAAATTGCATGCTCTATCTGAATCACGAAAGAAAAAAATTGGGTTCAGTTTCCCTTTAAGACATATTCAGTATGTAAATATGTAAACAGACTCTCTGCATTGATAAATCATGATCATTGATATTGTTAACGGTAATATTCAAGGTATATTTGTTGTATTTCCCGATTGTCTCTTGCTTTTTGTTATTTTTATTTTTCGCTATTTGGCTTGAATGTATTTTTGTTTGTTTTTTTAATTGTAAAAACCCAATAAAATATTGATTTAAAAAAAAAGAAAAAACAAATAGGTCAGAAAAATCTGGCTTCCCTGTTCCCCGAAACTTGACTAAAATATAACCTTTATTTATATGCATTAAAATTAGATGAACTTGATAAAAACACAAAAACTGCTTGTGTAGTGATATATACAGGTATGATGCTGATATAGTCAATGTCTCTAAGTCTGATAGTATCGATAGGTTGGGAATTCTATATGAATATAGAATCTGTATATGATTTTTAAGGTAACATACTGGGCTGAATATTTATATTCAATACAATAAAGACAATTTATGTTGTGAGTATTATAAAGGGGGATCAGGAAATATATTGCTCTAATACAACTTCCATCATTTGTAAGAGACACAATGGAGGTACTGCAACAAATTCAAGACATTCAGATTTCCACCTCAATGTGGCTAGTGACAGCAGTTGTGGAAGCCCTATACGCTAGTATACAACATGAACACGGCATAAAAGCAGTAAATCAATTTGTCAATAGGTCCACAAATGAAAGTTCTGATCTCAATGATTTTATAACTAATTTGTTGAGATTTGTACTGACAAAGAATTATTTCACCTTCAATGATAAATTCTATTTACAGACTAGAGGTACTGCCATGGGGACAGACTGTGCCCCTACATATGCCAACCTATTCTTAGGTTGGTGGGAACAGAAACAAGTCTTTACAGATCAAAATGACAAATATACTAACAAGTACATCTCATTTTAATGCATATGAATAAAGGTTATATTTTAGTCAAGTTTGACTTCACATCCAGATTTTTATGAATAAATCAGTGAACAAGATGTGCTAATAAGTGCATTCTTTGGGCCAGATTTTTCTTACCTATTTGTTTTTTTTCTCACAAAGAAACACAGACTAAAAAAGAAAAAGAAAAATAGCTATGCTGCATATATAGACTAGCTGTTGCTTAGCTCACATGGATTTTGTGATTTGTAAAAAATAGCGAAAACCGCGACCACTCACAACGATGTGTCCCTGTTTGGGTTGCACACTCACTGACATGAACTTCGAGAGTTTTCGATAATTCTCTGTGTTTCTCATGCATGGGCACAAATCAATTAAGTTGTGGGCAAGGCGTCCGTTCAGCACATCAAAAATATGTTATTATTATTCTGTTTACAATTACTTTAATATTAAATTGTAATTATATATAATGACTCAACTGTCAGATGCGAAAAAAAGAGTATTATTTGTTTAGTGATATCCATATCTTGAGAACTACTGACGTTATGAGCAAGAAATTTGGCATGTAAACTTACTTTATAATGAAGATTTTAAATCATAATTTTACTTTTCTAACATCTTCGTTTTTTGAGATATAGGTGTCCTCATAAATCACCCCCTCCCTAAAGAAGATTGTCGAGAAATGGTAAAAAACGTGTTTCTTTATTTTTAAATAAGAATCTAAATACCAATTTTCATGTCTGTAACATCTTTGTTTTTTTTAGATATAGGTATCCTCATAAATCCCCACCTTTTCACCCCACTTAAGATTTTCAGAAAACTGTAAAACATTTGTTTCTTTATTTTTAAAGAATCTAAATACCAATTTTTTACGTCTTTAACATCTTCGTTTTTTGAGATATAGGTACCTCATAAAAAAATTCACCCCCTTTTTTCACCCCCTTAGGGACGTAAGTTCCAAAAAACATTCCTTAGCGGGTGCCTACGCCATAAAAACAACTTACCTTCCTAATTTCCTAGGATAAACAGTTTGAGCTGGGCATTGATGAGTCAGTCAGGACTTCTTTTTTTATATATAAAGATGCACAATATGAACTCATTCGATTTATAGCAGAAAGATTAAACCAAATTTTATTTTTCTCTACATATCCAGGAAGTGCCTATCATGCATCTGTAATATGCTTTATAGTTTATTAATACTACTTTTATAGTCTGTTGGGAGTACTGGATCCATTTAGAATATTTTATCACATGGTTATAATGCTGTTGCTAAGCTTCTTTAAAACATATTTTTATCATCAAAGGGACATTATACACTAGATTTTTCTTTGCATAAATGTTTTGAAGATGATCCATTTATATAGCCCATACAGTTTATTTTTAATGTATAGTTTTTCTCATTTTTAAATAACATTGCTCTGATTTTTAGACTCCTAACCAAGCCCCAAAGTTTTAGGAGAATACTGATGTATACCTACTCCAACTTGCTCCTGTTTGTGTAAACGGTCTTTTTTATGTGCAAAGGAAGGGGGAGAGTGTCTGCTATTTCCCACTTGCAGTGGGTGTTCCAGCTACCTTTTTAACAAAGCTAAACTGGGAGTTTCTAAGTAAGTTTTTAAACGGTTTTATACTGTATTTTTAGATCAGTATCTGTGCATATTATTCTTTATAGTAGTGTCTTTTACATGCAGTTATATGAACACTGGTGTATACTGTCCCTTTAAGAAAGACTGCAGCAATATTTATTACCGCCTTTAGGCAACACACTGCTCCTTATGGTTCACAACACACAGATGCCTTGGTTTTCTGGGGATAGGAAAAATCTGGTTGTTTTTTTTAATTTATTTTTAAACTTCAGTGGAAAGTTTAATACTGGCGAAGGAATGGGATGTTTCATTATAAGTGATTTGGATTTCAGTTAGACAAATGGATTTTTAAAGAGTAGATTTTATCTCTTGCCGGAATCGCTTTGTGAGTAAAATAATCACTTTATTAGAATAAACTGAGAGCCTTATTCTGGCAAAATATCATGCTATGGAGTCATGTCCCTGATCACCATCACAGCTGTCATGTTCCTGATCACCATCACAGCTGTCATGTCCCTGATCACCATCACAGCTGTCATGTTCCTGATCACCATCACAGCTGTCATGTTCCTGATCACCATCACAGCTGTCATGTTCCTGATCACCATCACAGCTGTCATGTCCCTGATCACCATCACAGCTGTCATGTCCCTGATCACCATCACAGTCATCTTTATCAAACCCAGTGAACTATAAGCCTTCTGAAATCAGTTGTGCACAGCCTTAAATTTTCCTTTTATTTCCTGTATTAATGTAAATTGTTTTTCTGAAACATGTTAACATTTTTTAATGTGAAAAGGAAAATTCTGTATGGGTTTACCACCAATCAGCAAGAATGGGCAGGCATCTAAACTTACATTCTTGCTTTTTAAATAAAAATACCAAGAGAATGAAGAACATTTGATAATAGGAGTAAATTAGAAAGTTGCTTAAAATGACATGCTCTATCTGAATCACAAAAGAAAAAAATTGGGTTCAGTGTCCCTTTAATGTCCTTTTAAGGCTACTATTGCCAGATATACTTTTTAGCTAAAAAAATATATATAGTTTAATGATTAGGTATAATATACATTGCAATAACTTAAAGGACACTGAACCCAAATTTTTTCTTTCGTGATTCAGATAGAGCAATAACATTTTAAGCAACTCTCTAATTTACTATTATCATTTTTTCTCCGTTCTCTTGGTATTTTTATTTGAAAGGCAGGAATGTACGTAGGGTTGCCACCTCATGTTTTCCTGGACACTTATGAGTTACACATGCTGCAGGGTGTGCAGGGAGGAACATGTATTGTGTTTCTGGACAGCACTATTCATATTCTTTCCTGCACACCCTGCAGCATGTGTAACTTATAAGTGTTCTGTATTTTAAGGGACAGGTGGCAACCCTAAATGAATGCTTAGGAGCCAGCCCATTTTTGGTTCAGTACTTGTGTAGTGTTTGCTGATTGGTGGCTAAATGTAGAGGTACATTTTTTTAAGATAAGATGGAGAGAGATGGCTTAAAAAGATTACCCATGATATTATTTAAATAGTGCAGGCATTTTTTTCATTCTGTCAGTACACTCTGATTCCCGGCTACCACAAATTTCTGCTATTTAGAAATCAAATATATAATAAAAATATTGTGTTCAGTATAATTATACAACAATGTTTATGAAGGCTTTTTAACACAAATGTTATAAACAACAGATACATTCTGAGCATAAGGGTTTAAATGCTTATAAAATAAATACTTTACCATGTCTGTCGCTCCTTAGCACCTTCACATGAGAGCTATCACAGCAGCATTGAGAGCTAAGCACAGCACATCCCAGTAATGCACTGCCGATCTGCCTAGTGGAGGGAGGAAGTGAAAGGCTGACTGCTCTGCCCTCTTAAAGGCTGCTGTTTGCTGCTTGCTGAAGTTTGTAAAAAAAAGCACAGCCAGGCAACCAATATAGAGCAAGGACTGCAGCTAGCTTGCATTGCAAGTTCCAGCAGCCCTCTACATGGGGAACTGTATAAGTGGAACCCAGGCCCACCCAACAAAACACGCAGAGTGGAGAGAGGGACTAAAATAATTATCTCCTGTGCTGCTGATGCTGCAGACATTATGCACAATTTAAAGTGGAATGGCAGTTGCAGCACTATATTTCTGCCTCATAGATTTCACTCTTCTATTATTTCCCACCCACAGCACATATTGTCAGTGCTTCTCTTACACTAACAGTGTCATGCTCCCCCCCCCAAAAAAAATGAGGCATATATGATTGCTGCCTCTCTTATTCCTGATTGGCTTAATGATGAAATGTGACTCCTGACTTAAAGGGCCAGTAAACCTAAAAAATAATGTTATATAATTCTGCACATAGTGCAGATTTATATAACATTATATGAGTGCTAGCTTTATAAAACCTAATATATCCGGTAAACTTTTCTAAACAAACAGGGTTTTACAGACCCGCCCTCTGTGCTCTACTGAGCGGGTCTGGTTTTCCCTCAGAGCGCATTTGGCCAGCTGTCTAGTAACAGCCCTGCCCGACCGCGCCATTACACTTAATGCAGCTCGCTCCTGCTCCTGCATTTTGACAGTTTTTCACCACTAGAGGGTGCTAGTTCATGTGTGTCTTATAGATAACACTGTGCTCACGCACGCGGAGTTCAGGTAAGCCAGCTCTGATTGGCTAAAATGGATGTCTGTCAAAAGAACTGAAGTAAGGGGGCAGTTTGCAGAGGATTAGATACAAGGTAATCACAGAGGTAAAAAGTCTATTTATATAACTGTGTTGGTTGTGCAAAACTAGGGAATGGGTAATAAAGGGATTATCTATCTTTTTAAACAATAAAAATTCTGGTGTAGACTGTCCCTTTAATGGCAGTTTTAGCAGTACTGCTATTTAAAGGGAAAGTATATACCAATTTTCATATAACTGCATGTAATAGACATTACTATAAAGACTAATATGCACAGATACTGATATAAAAATCCAGTATAAAACTGTTTAAAAGCTCCCAGTTTAGCTCTGTTGAAAAGGTTAGCTGGAACACCCACTGAAAGTGGCTGTGAACCAAAAAGAGAAGACACTCCCCCTCCCCCTTCCTCTGCATATGAAAAGACTCTTTACACAAACGGGAGCAAGCATGAGTAGGTATACATCAGTATTCTTCTAAAACTTTGGACTTGGTTAGTAATCTGAAAATCAGTGTAATGTTATTTAAACAATAAGCAAAATTATACATTTTAAAAAAAAAAAGCTGTATAGGCTATATAAATGGATCATCTACATAACATTTATGTTAAAGAAAAATGTAGTGTATAATGTCCCTTTAATATCTTTTTAACCAGACATATCCACAGGTTGACATTTTTATCAGCTACATGTTATTGTTACTAATTTGACTGTCAGCATAGTACTATCCACATTTTCCATAAGATGCCTTCACTCGCTTATCTTATCTCTAAAGACATGGCACTGAGTGTCTTCATATGGTGAAGACATCAGCTTCACTTTTAATGCTGCAAATATGCAGAGTTCGCCCCTACAGCAGCCTGAACAAGGGGACTCAATGAACTTCCAATGAAACATCTGAGCCTCAATCTTGCACAGAACGTGCATCTATATCTATCTTCTAAAAAATGACTTCAAACGTGACAACTAGAAGATCTATCAACCCTATCAGTTCAATTTTGTGCAGAGATACAATTTGCATTATTTTTGTTGAAATAAGATGTTTTTTTGGACTTGGTAGATTATTGTTTGCATTACTCAAGTGCTTTTATTCAGATGCAAGTAATAAAAATATGGCCTCAAATTTAATATAATATAAAAGTGTTTTTATTGGCGTGGTATCATAAAAATCTGTTTTGATCAAGATATAAAATACCTTTTGTTTTTGTCTAACATTTGTGCTACCTGGCTATCTATATATATATAAACCTATGTGTGTAATATATATATATATATATATATATATATATATACCCCTTTTGTTTTGTATGAAATTATGCACATAACTCTTTAACTTGGGTTTTCAAAATGCTACAAATTGCCTAAACCAGTTTGATTTCTTGGTCACAGAATTAGCTTTTTGGCCTCCCTAGGGAACATATGGGACTATAGACACAATTTTACACAAAAGCAAGATGTAGTCACACATATATTTATATGTAGATAGACAGGTAGATACAAATGCTCATGCATTTTATACCTATTTACTACTAATTATAAATGTTTTAAAATTAATGTTAATTAAATTCCCACATCTAACAAACATAATATTACACTCAAACAAATATATTTCCTTATATTTTGGAAGGACACAAGAAGATCACACTGAATCACTTAAAAAAAAAACAGATTAAAAGTCACTAAAACCAGTTAACCATAAACCTCTGTGAACAGATTCAATTTACTTTGAGGTGCAAAGCATTAAATCAGTGTTATTGGCTTCTGTTTTTCACACAGTTTACATGCTTTCTCATTCTCTTTTAAAACTGCATAACATTTTGTAAGGTGTTAAGCGTAACTCTACTTTCATTTTCATTTAACGTTAGTGCTGCAGAACCTGTTGACGCTCTACAAATAACTGATGATAATAATAACGTCCAACAATTTTGTAATTTTTTAGAGCAATACCCGTAGACGTATTTTCAGCAGTTTCGTTAGCTGCCGAATGCAGAAAAACGAGGACACGTTTGGCATTCAGCTCTCTTCGGAGACAGATTTCTTCTTGTGAAAGTGCAAAGCACTAAGAGCTGTGCAAATCCAGGTCTTAGTGTATTACATTTTTACAAGAAAAAATACGGCTCCGAAAAGAGCTATATGCCGCAAGTTTCCTTCTTCTAACGAAACTGCCAAATGCTCCTGTCTTAATACTAGCATTTTAGAGTATGTTTCTTAGTAACTCTAACAACATGGTATAAGAGACTGGTTATGCGCCATAGATGCACATATTACTACGACCAATGAAAACTTGACCTAAATGTTTGGATAAAATTACTACATGGAAGACTTCTCTATTTTTTTGATATCATATATAGAGCATTTTATAGTCTGTTTCAGATTTATCACCTATTTATTTATTGTTAAAACATACATTTTCTCGCTATCTACACATGTGAGTAATTTATTTTTGTTTGATACCCCAGTATGTTATGTAATATATAAATTATTTATACAAATTGTCTGACAGATAGGCTTATGACAATAATTGAGAATTTGTGCATGGATTTGTTAATATTTTTACATCTAATGCTTGGATTTATCTTCTAGAAAAAATATAAATATTGTTTAATGTACACAGTCATAACATTAATGCTCAGATGACTTTTCCCTTAAAGTACATATTATTCTGTCTATACATAAGGATATGTCTGAAAATGTTGCTGACATAAATTAGAAGCATGCAAATACTGTAAACCTTTTAACAGTACATGCCAGTTGTCTTCCATCGTGACTATGGATTATTTATTAGGTACTGGCTACATCTGCAGGCATTTATACAATTTATTACTACAATTTAGGGACATATTTTTTACTAGCATATTGGAAGATTATATTGCTGTTTGATTAAACTACTTTAAAGTATCATTTTTGTTTGATTGTGTTTCTTTTATTTATATATTCAGGGTATATTGCGCTTAAAGGGACACTGAACCCAATTTTTTTCTTTTATGATTCAGATAGAGCATAACATTTTAAGCAACTTTCTAATTTACTCCTATTATCAAATTTTCTTCATTCAAAAATGTAAGTTTAGATGCCGGCCCATTTTTGGTGAACAACCTGGGTTGTTCTTGCTGCTTGGTGGAAAAATTCATCCACCAATAAAAACGTGCTGTCCAGAGTGCTGAACCAAAAAAAAAAAAAAGCTTAGATGCCTTCTTTTTCAACAAAGAAAATTTGATAATAGGAGTAAATTAGAAAGTTGCTTACAATTTCATGCTCTATCTGAATCACAAAAGAAAAAAATTGTGTTCAGTGTCCCTTTAAAGGGATTATAATATAACATTTTAATTATGTGTAGAAAAAAAAATACTTTGCAACATACTTCCATTATATATTTTGTCCCATTTGTAGTAATAAAGCTCTGACAATTGTTGCCCTTCCAATTGCTGTGAACATTGGAAATGCAGGACTAATCCATCTACATTTATATAGAAAAAAGCAAAAAGAAAGAAGATTCCACAAAATAAGTGCAATCTCAAAGCCTAGGATACAAAGCACATATAGACACAGGACCAGAAGATTCAATGCAAAAACAATAATTCTTTATATGTGAATATATATATAAAGTGCATAAAAAAACACACATATATGTACAGTTCAAAACATACAATACATCAACCATACAAATACATTCATACTCATAACAGTAAAAAGGGGTACCCCAATTGAGCAGCAAGAGATGTTCAACTTATTATTAATAAGGTGCACCATATGAGTCCAGAGACTGTAATTTCCAATTTTAACAAAATATTGGAGCAAACTTTAGGATGCTTTAGAGTACATGCAGTTAATTGCATAAGCCAACCATCATAGAGCAGAAATTGCACAGAAAATAACTTTGAAATCATGCAGTTAGTTGAATAAGCCAGATGTCATGAAGCAAGAATCATAGCGTTATTGCAAAAAGATCGTCAGTGCAATGTAAATTAATATGTTAGGCTCATAAAGCTCAGTCCTGTCCAAACATCCAGATGTTCTGTGTAAATGTTAGCAGTCAAGCAGTAAAGCAAAGTTCATTCCTTATCAGTATTGCAACAATAACAAAGCGCAGTCTCTGTAGCAAAAGTTCAGTTGCAATAAAAAGGATATAAGTACTATACACATTTCATAGGTGCATTTTCCCTTAGTGAACAGAAAGCCATAAAGTCACTTTGCAAATATATATGCTTCATAAGCACATCGCCACTTATCATAGACAGGTAATCACATACCAGCCGCATCGAGCGGCATGCTTGTATTTAGAGCAACGTGATCCTCATCCGTCTGTGAGTGTATGGTCAAAAGCGGCACAGTGTCCCAATACAAAGGTTCTTGATACTTGCTTTCAGGAGGGGTAACTCTCCCCTTGAGTGGGGTTTAGATGTTAGATAGCGACCTGCCAACGCGTCCCCATGCGCGTTTCGCTCCACCCTCGTGGTCGCTCGGAGCTTCTTCCGGGTATGACGTAGCTACGGCTTACGTGTCCATTTATTGGTTGTTTTGGTCATCTGACTTGGAGGCTCATTCCGTTATCAATATTGCGTAAGAGCTCATTATTGTTTTCAAACTGACAGCTGTATTCTAATCGCTGTCATATTCAAAACAATCATACAGCATTACTCATCAAAAGATTACATAGGCCATAGCACATCAATTTAATACAACATTCATTCCACCACATACATACAGTATTAGTGCCAAAAAAATATATATAGCAAATAATTTTCTATTTCTTTAGCGTCCCTTAGATTTTCGAAATCAGGTCACAGGGAAAGCATTTTAGTAAAAGATTCATATTCATGTCTATAATAACGTACCAAATTGATCAAATTTATTATAATTTTTACTATCAAATTCCTGGAGGCCAGAGACCCTAAACAGCATGGATAGCAGAAAGTTATAATTCTCTTCAAATAAAAGGAGAGATTTGTCATTTCAAAAAAGAGGCGAACTCTAATTTTTCATTAAGGCCGTGTGGGGATAGAGTATTCAAGTAATAAATCCAACGAGTCTCTTTTTGTAGGAGAATGGTGTCAATATCACCACCTCGTTTACTGGATTTAACTGCTTCAATACCAATACATTTTAGATCATCTGTCCTAGACTGGTGGCATTGTGCAAAGTGCCTTGCTATAGGACTATCGATATTAAAATCTTTTACATCGTCACGATGTTCGCTTATTCTGGAACGAAACTCCCTGTAGGTTTTGCCTACGTAAAATAATGGGCAGGAACATGACAATAGATATATTACACCAGTCGTTGAGCAGTTAATAAAAGATTTAATTTGATAGGTTTTTTCAGTATTGCTCATAAATGTTTTAGTTCGTTTTACATACTGACAACAAACACAATGATTGCACGGAGAGCAACCCACAATTTTCTGGGAGTGTCTATCTAACCAATTAGTATTCCTGACTTGGTTAAACTCACTTCTGACTAAAAAGTCTTTTAGGTTTTTAGCCCTTCGCGCGGTCATAAGTGGATAGTCACCCACATATTCTTTAAGGGCTGGATCAAGGGAGAGAAGATGCCAATTTTCTTGTAGTATTCTTTTAATCTTTTCCCAATGGGAATTGTATCTCGTGATATATCTAATTTTAGTAGTTGTCTTATCTTCCTCATTTGTATTAGTCTGGTTTTTAAATAGAAGATCTCTTCTATTCATGTTCCTTGCCTTAAAGAGGGCCCTCTTTATACATCTTCTAGAGTATCCTCTAGCCAGAAATCTATCTGCCATCTCATCAGCCTGCTTTTTGAAAACCCAATCATCAGTGCAAATCCGCCGTAACCTTAAAAATTGCCCATAAGGAATATTTTTCTTTAGATTTTCTGGGTGATGGCTTGATCCCAACAACACACTATTAGATGCTGTCGGTTTTCTATATACCTGAGTAACTATCATATTATCTCTTCTAGCAACAAGGAGATCCAGAAAACTTATTTCATTTAGGTGATAATTACAGGTTAAGAAAATATTAAGGTCATTATGGTTAAGGACCGAAACAAATTCCAACAGATCTTGTTCAGTGCCATCCCACAAAATGAGAATGTCATCCACATAGCGGATCCAGAGGGCCACATGTGCATCAACCCAATCAGAGTGTTCACTAAATACAATATTATCTTCCCACCAGCCAAGGTGGAGGCAAGCATAGGTTGGTGCACATGTGGCCCCCATGGCCGTACCGCGTTTCTGTCTGTAGTACCTTCCATTAAAAAGGAAGATATTATTGTTTAAGACAAACTCCAAAAGATCCACAACAAATTGAGTATGTTTAGAGTAGCCTGGTCCTCTAGTTGTTAAAAAGGATTTACAGGCTTTTATTCCAACTGCATGGGGGATCGAAGAGTATAAGGACTCTACGTCCAAAGAAACAAAAAGCATTTTTTCAGAGATAGTAATGCCATCAAGTTTTTTAATCACGTCGGTAGAATCTTGCACAAAAGTGCGAAGTTCACCGACAAATGGTTTCAAAAAATGGTCAATATATCTACTGATACCTTCTGTTGGACCACCGATCCCAGAAATTATGGGACGGCCGGGAGGTTTTTCTAGCGATTTGTGCAACTTGGGTATCCAGTAAAAAACTGGAGTCACTGGTTTAGCATTGTACATATACCCTTGTTCTTGACTATTGATTAAATTGTGTCTTCTCGCATCATTAAGAATAAATAAGAGTTCACTATGGGATCTCTGAAAATCATCAAAGGTGACTGGAACATATTGCTCAGTATCCTGAAGTTGGCGCATCGCCTCACTGATATAATAATCTTGGTCAAGAATGACAACATTCCCGCCCTTATCGGCTGGTTTTACTACCAGTTCATTATGGGCGATCAAATCTTCTAGGGCTTTCCGCTCTCCTTTTGATAAGTTATCATTCAATACACCAGTGAATTGAATCTGTGCAAATTGTTCAGTAACGCTTTGAACAAATACCGCAATATTTGGAATGGATGAGAAAGATGGCATATAGGTTGATTTTTTCCTCATATCAGTATGGGGGCATATTGTCATTGGTTCTAAAGATTGTTCAAATGCAAGGGTTTCTAGATTATGGATGGCCTCTCTGTCCTCAGCACTCCTAATCCATCTACATTCTCTATAGCTATTGTTTTCTCATCCTAGTAACTTACTTACATTTGTCCATAATTGGCATCAGCAGAGGAGATAAGATAAGGTAACGCAGGTTTCAACATGGCTTCATACATTATTTTATGGATACTAAAACATTGCACTTATTTCTTTAATGTTTAAGAAAGTAATATAATTTAATTTAAAAAATACATTTACATATTATTTTCCGGCTAACCTTTGTGTTGAATACCTTATTGCATCTACAATTTATTTAGTATTTTTTATATCTTTAATTTGAAGCTGGGTAGTTCTTAACCATAATCATCCTTGTCCCAATAACTTGGTATTTGAGAGACTTATGTGTGGTTACCAGGTATCTAACTCTCAAGTTTGAACTGAAAATACCAGTTTCATTTCCCTATCAGCAATTTACTCAGCCACATTTTCCTGTTATGGCAATATATTTTCCATAGTGCTCATGGCTTAATGGTCGACTGTGATGTCTACAAACTGTAAACACGCCTGCTTATGTTGCTAAAACAAATAACCCAAAGTGCCTGAGGCTGAGATTACAATGCCGTAGAGAACAATCTTTTGATCAAGGAAGTCAAAGTCTACGGGGATTATATTTCAAGTTCTCAGATGTCTAAATACACTTGTCCCTTCTCACTATATCCACATGGTAATGTCATGAAATTATTAAAAAAAAACCTCTAAACCGGAATATAGATATCGCTCTGACACCTTCAATAGTGCCAGCACTAATTTGGGAGCTTGTGGCCTTGACCAAGCCTCTGGATCACTTAATTAAACAAACACTCTTAAAGGATCATTGAATGAAACAGATACTCTAGGCTTCTAGAAAATTCCCATTGTAGGGTGACAGTTTTAGCAACCAAAGGCACTAGGAGTGAGGTGATAAAGGGTTTTAATATTAAGACAGATCAACGTAAAAATAATAAAAGCTAATTAATTTTGAGACATAAACTTTGTGAAAATAAAAATAATCATCCTTTCTTCATGCTATGGTTTTGTCCAAGCATGTATTGATGTTATCCAGGCCAATAAAACACATTAAGCTAGATTACAACTGAAGTGCAAATGGTTTTGGGCTAGCGCAATCGTGTTTTTGTGAGCCATTTTCATTGCGCTGATATTACAAGTGGAGCAAAATCGCGATTCAATTCTTACGGTGATCTCAGAGCTGCACAAATCACTTAAAAAATACATTACAAAGTACGCTTACACTCATATTAACACTGATAAAAAATAAAAATTTTTTTTATAAAACATTGCTCAAAAAAGTTATAAGGGCTCAAAGATTGGAGATGTTGGGTGTTAGAAAAAAAACGCAGGTTTAACATGGCTTTAACATTGAGACACATACATATACATTGCTAAATATGTATTTGTATATATATATATATAGGCAGAAGAAGAAGGATGCACTCGCAAGGATTTCAAAATCGTTACCTTTATTAGTTGTAACGTTTCGGGGTGTTACCCCCTTTGTCAGACATCAAAAAATATTATTATGTTAAAAATGTTATTATTGTTATTTTTTGATGTCTAACGAAGGGGGTAACATCCCAAAATGTTACAAATAATAAAGGTAACAATTCTGAAATCCTGGTGAGTGCATCCTTCATCTTCTGCCTATACCCATTTCTTGGTAGCACCCTGGGTAGATGTCTAAAAACCGTGAGTGCTGACCCTCTATAAATATATATTTATATATGTGTACATATATATTAATGTGTATAATGTGTTTAAGTATTTAGTCATATATACACATATAAAAACATTAATATATATGTACACATATATAGACATATATATAAGTGCATTATATCCCTTTGCCATTATGCAATAAAACATATTTATGCTATATTCATATTTAATAAAGATTTTAACTATGTTTTTACTGTAAATATTTCACATTTTATAATGTAAATATGGTTTTTGCGCGACGGGTGTTTTGTTTTTCAACAATTTTTTTCTCTCCATTTACTTTTAGGGAGAATGCGAAAATGCGATGGAGTTTGCTCAATCTCGGGTGTTAGTTTTTAGTCCCCACTTTTTTTCCACTGTTGATTTATATGGGGGATACATGCATGCGCACGCAAAATATAATGTTAGGTTTTTACCGCTATTTGGGTTAATACATTTTTTGGGAACTTGTAATACGAACGCAACCCGACAAGTGCAAAAATGAAAATACTAGCGGAGTTCTCGCGATCACTAAAATACCGCGCCACTTGCAATCTTGCCCATTGAAAGCACAAGTCAAACTGTAAACTTTCTGAATACATTAAAACTCTGTTTGCTGCAATTATTTTTCTATGGCCAATCCATACCTATCATTGGAGTAGATAATGGCTACTACTGTTTTGTAAAGAATTCATTGTTTTCAATTGACTTAGCTTATCCTCCTTGTTATAGACAGATATATAGAGCAGGGTTAGGCCTTGCAAATCTGCTGTTTAAACTTCTGATTCTTACAAATGGAAAACCCACAATTTTAATAAATTATTCAAAAATTTTGAAAAATAATAAATTATTGTAAATTAATTTACTACTCGTAGTTAAACATTTTGGGCTAGATTACAAATGGTGCGGTAATGCTTGCTCGCAAGAGATATTTTTTTTTGCATGTAAGTTAAAGACTGCTCATATTACAAGTTAAAAGTAAACGTGATTGCGAGAGCACTATCACATTTTACCCTCGTTTGGAAAGCACGACTGAAAAGCTTGCATAAAGGGTAGTGAGTTAAAACAAAGTTGCACTAAACACACATAAATAAATTTAAAATGTATTGTACAGTTACAATACAATTACAGTTGCACTCATATATCTATGTGACAAGGTGTTTGACCACAAAAGGCTAAGGCGTTACTGTTTATTATCTCTCATGACTGATTGACATTGCCAATAAACAAAGAATTCAGCAAGATCCTTGTTTCTGCTTTATCAATTGTGATCTCATTTTTTCCATAACAGCGGTTGGGAACACCGCTTACCAGCAGAACTTCACGCTAAGGCCCATGGCTATCTAAGAGTCTGGATACATACACCTTTTCCTCTAATAAGCTGCAGCCAATTAACTAAAGTCCATTTGGTGACGTATTAGGCTGTTCCAGAGCTAGAGAAGAGGGTTATACATCCATCCCAACGAAAGAGTATTCAACCCCATTGAGCATGCAACATCTGAGATGGAGACTGGAGGGTTCACTTACCTGACCTGGACCGAGCATTGGTGTTGTCATTCACCTCACTTCCCCTTTGGAGCAAGCAGCAGAGGTATGTTTAGTACGCCAATACTGCCTGTTTGAGACTCATATCCAGCAGATTGAACTTAGCCTACGGGTGACGACATTGCCTATTAACTTACTATGCTTAACAAAGTGGAATACTAGCTCCCACTATTTTTGGAACTTTACCAGATACCCTAATTTTTTCTTTGCATAAATGTTTTGTAGATTATTTATTTATATAGCCCATAAAGTTTTTTTTTTTTTTTTTAAATGTATAGTTTTAAATAACATTGCTCTGATTTTTAGACTCCTAACCAAGCCCCAAAGTTTTAGGAGAATACCGTCAACTACCTACTCCAGCTTGCTCCTGTTTGTGTAAAGGGTCTTTTCATATGCAAAAGAAGGGGGAGGGGGAGTGTCTTATTTACCACTTGCAGTGGGCTTTCCAGCTACCTTTTCAACAGAGCTAAACTGAGAGCTTTTAAGTAAGTTTTTAAACAGTTTTATACTAGATTTTTATATCAGTATCTGTGCATCTCATTCTTTATAGTAGTGTCTACTACATGCGGTTATATGAAAATGAGTGTATACTGTCACTTTAAGCCAGAGCTTTCCAAACTTTTCATGTTGGTGACACAACATTTCGCGACACAGTAATTCAGTTGTACTAGAAAAAAGGAGGTTAAACTAACTTTTTTTAAGAGATACGGACACATACATAAATTATATAATAATGAAATGTATTTACAAGTAACAGTAAGTACGTGCAAGAGTTAAAAAAAAGTTTAATAACACCAATAGCTACTTACTATTTTAATAGGATGCATGAGGTTGATAAGATGAACAGTTTCTGAATATTTAGTGGAATATTAGATAAAGACACTCGCATTTCATCATCAAGCATTTTTAAGCGCAAGAGCAGGAGCAGCAATGCACTACTGGGAGCTAGCAGCAAAAAAAACAAAACTCTGACTTCAGCTCGGCGTTTTAAGCTGCAGCCCTCAGAGCTCGGTGAGTCTGACTACTGCCCGCGCTGCAAACACACTGCTGTCCCACTCACTGACTACACTTGCAGTCAGGAGCCAGTGTGCCGCCAATAGGAATAGTTTCAGTTCCCACTGAGCTGCGCCAATTGGTTGATGATCTGTGACCCACTAGGTATCAATCACGTGTCAGCCATGTGATATGCGTAGCAGGCAGGCGGAAAGTCAGAAACCAAAAAAAAAATAAAAAAAATAAATACATTTTAAAAAAATTGTGCTGAAGCAGGGACACACCTACACACTGCTACCGACAAACTAGTGTGTTCCGACACACAGTTTGGAAAGCACTGCTTTAAGCACTTAATACACTTTAGGCATTTGAATGCAACTAGCTTTACTTTATTACCTGGGACTTTTACATATATATATTTGATCCTTATTTCTTTCTCGCTACAATTATATACATACATATACATGTCTAAATATATGTATGTATGTATATAGATAGATAGATAGATAGATAGATAGATAGATAGATCTTCCTTCAAGCAGGGACTGCACTCACTGAGTTTGGATAAAATAATACTTATTTATTACGTTGTAACGTTTCGGGGTTCGCAGACCCCTTCCTCAGACCAAACAATGTGCAAGTGAAAACAGTGAATCTTAAATGTACTAAGCCCCATATACAGTATATGTATAACAAAAAGAGGCTTGCACTCTCTGGACTTTACTCTTAAAGTGCCTTTTAATGTCATTAAAAGGCACTGTAAGGGTAAAGTCCAGAGAGTGCAAGCTTCTTTTTGGTATGTATTTATGTTCTGCCTGCACCCTGGCAGTTTGTGTAACGGAGTGAGAGTGCACTTCCAAGTTTAATTTATTATATATATGTATGTAGATATGTGTGTACAAATGTATGTATGTATATATATATATATATATATATATATATATATATATATATATATATATATATATATATACACACACACACATATATATAGACATTGGAGTCCTTTGAAGTCAAATACCTGAAATCAGGAAAAATCATATTTATTAAATAATAATAAAACATGTTTTACTGTGTATTTACTGTACATATTTCACATTCCAATATTCTTTACATACAGGAAAATGTTATTTATATTATAAATAAATATTAGTATATATATATATATATATATATATATATATATCTGTATATACCTATACCTATATATCTATTCCTATAGCTATATAGGTATAGATATATATTTTACATTAACATTGTCTAATTTATGCAGAAGTACATATTTAATAATAAAAGTTAAAACATTTTCTATGTGACGAACATTCGAATGTAAAATATCCATAACGCGCTTCTGGTTTTGTGCTTTAGTTCTAGTGTGGTGTCAGGCTAGAGCACATGAAGAATTAATTATCTTAAGGTTCGTTATGGAAATATTAAATATAAAATATTAAAAAATATAAATAATTATTATTAATAATTGTTATAGCTAATGTAAAAAAATAATATATATATATATATATATATATACACATATATATACATATAAATATATATTAATTATTACTTTGAATGTTTTAGTACATCTATAATAAATATAATTTTTTAAATATTTCTATAATGTGCCTTAAGATAACTAATTATTTATGTGCGCTATCCCGACACCGCATTAGCCCTAAAGTGCAAAACCCAAAGCACGTAACGCATTATTTACATTCCTATGTTCTTCACAGAAACAAAAATGTAATTTTATTATTAAATATATATTTCTATATATATGTGATAATGTTAATGTACAATATCCTATATAATAAAAGGCCAGGTATGTTTGTCAGATGCAGTCGTGCGCAGTAGAGACTGCAGAGGACAAACATACCTGGCCTTGAGCAGCAGAGTAGTGCGTACGGTGGAAGCTGCCTGTTAGGGGCGTGGCTGGGAGTGCCGTAATGGGGGCGTGGCCGGGCATGCCGTAATAAGGAAGTGACCGGTGGGCGTGACGAGGGGCGTGGCCTTGCGGTAGTGTGCGGGAGGGGCGTGACCAGCGGGAGAGAGGTGGGAGAGACCAAAAGGGAGGAGGGAAAGAGAGAAAGTGAGCAAAAGAGGGGGGAAGAGAGAGAGAGCGAGAGCAAAAGATAGGGGAGAGAGAGGAAAAGAGGGGAGAGAAAGCGCAAAAGAGGGAGAGAGAGAGCGCAAAAGAGGGGGAGAGAGAGCTCAAAAGAGAGGGGGGAGAGAGAGCTCAAAAGAGAGGGAGAGAGAGTTCAAAAGAGAGGGGGAGAGAGAGAGTTTAAAAGAGAGGGGTGAGAGAGAGCGCAAAACAGAAGGGGGATAGAGAGCGCAAAATAGGGAGAGAGAGAGTGCAAAAGAGAGGGGGAGAGAGCACAAAAGAGAGGGGGAGAGCGCAAAAGAGAGGGGGGAGAGCGCAAAAGAGAGGGGGAGAGAGCGCAAAAGAGAGGGGGGAGAGAACGCAAAAGAGAGGGGGAGAGAGCGCAAAAGAGAGGGGGGAGAGAGCGCAAAAGAGAGGGGGGGAGAGAGCAAAAGAGAGGGGGAGAGAGAGCAAAAGAGAGGGAGAGAGAGAGCAAAAGAGAGCGGGAGAGAGAGCTAAAGAGAGGAGAGAGAGCAATAGAGGGGGAGAGAGAGAGAGCAAAAGAGGGGAGAGAGAGCAGAAAAGGGGGGGGAAGAGAGATAGCAAAAGGGGGAGGGGAGAGAGAGAGCAAAAGAGGGGGGGAGAGAGAGAGCAAAAGAGGGAGAGAGAGAGCTCAAAAGACAGGGGGGAGAGAGAGAGAGCGCAAAAGAGAGGGAAGAGAGAGAGGGAGCAAGGGTTGGAACCAGACGTGGAAAAATTTGGAAAAATTGGCCCGTGTACACAGGCTTTAGGACTAGTGTGTATATATATATATATATATATATATATATATATATCAGAAGAGAGAGAACAGCACTCCTGAGATAGAACAAAAGCTAGAATAACTTCCATGCCTGTTCATTTTTATTACAACTCAGGGTGCGCGCTCTTTTAGCACACAATGCCCCTTCACAGAGAAAAAATATCCTGTAGCATATCAGTCTGACCCTGCCCAATGACAGTCCAGCGCCAAAATACCAGGCAATTCCTCTCTGAACAAGAGAAACAACAAACCCAGATGATCGTTTCGGCCTTCTGTGGGCCTCGTCAGTGAGGTGCAGTTGTATTTCTCTAAGGGCATGTGTGCAAGGAGTCCACGTCTGGTTTCCCCCATTACTCTTAGGGAGACCCAAAAGTAAATTGCATAAATATCAGAAGAGAGAGAACAGCACTCCAGAGATAGAACAAAAGCTAGAATAACTTCCATGCCTGTTCATTTTTATATTTATTATTAGAGGAATGTGGCTGCACCTCATTGACGAGGCCCATAGGGGGCCGAAATGATTGTCTGGGGTTGTCATGTTCCTTGTTCAGAGGAGAATTGCCTGGTATTTCGGGGCTGGACTGATCTTAATTGGCGTGATCAGACTGATATACTTTGGGAAAGTTTTCCTTTGTGAAAAGCACACTGGTCTAAAAGAGGCTGCTTCCGGGTGGTAAATCGCCATAGAACTAGCTGATGAGCTGTTGTTCGTTCCTGGTAGAGTGCTTCTCTCCTTGTATGCAAATTAATATGACCCTGGGGAAGTCTCCCTATGAGTGATGGGGGAAACCAGACGTGGATTCCTTGCCCAGTGTGCTTAGAGGAATGTGGCTGCACCTCACTGACGAGGACTATAGTAGGCCGAAATGATCGTCTGGGGTTGTCATGTTCCTTGTTCAGAGGAGAATTACCTGGTATTTCGGGGCTGGACTGACCTTAATTGGCGGGATCAGACTGATATACTTTGGGATAGTTTTCCTTTGTGAAAAGCACACTGGTCTAAAAGCGGGTGGTAAATCGCCATAGAACTAGCTGATGAGCTGTTGTTCATTCCTGGTAGAGCGCTTCTCTCTTTGTATGCAAATTAATATGACCCTGGGGAAGTCTCCCTATGGGTGATGGGGGAAACCAGACGTGGACTCCTTGCCCAGTGTGCTTAGAGGAATGTGGCTGCACCTCACTGACGAGGCCTATAGTAGGCCGAAATGATCGTCTGGGGTTGTCATGTTCCTTGTTCAGAGGAGAATTGCCTGGTATTTCGGGGCTGGACTGACCTTAATTGGCGGGATCAGACTGATATACTTTGGGAAAGTTTTCCTTTGTGAAAAGCACACTGGTCTAAAAGAGGCTGCTTCCGGGTGGTAAATCGCCATAGAACTAGCTGATGAGCTGTTGTTCGTTCCTGGTAGAGCGCTTCTCTCTTTGTATGCAAATTAATATGACCCTGGGGAAGTCTCCCTATGGGTAATGGGGGACACCAGACGTGGACTCCTTGCCCAGTGTGCTTAGAGGAATGTGGCTGCACCTCACTGACGAGGCCTATAGGAGACCGAAACGATCGTCTGTGGTTGTCATGTTCCTTGTTCAGAGTAGAATTGCCTGGTATTTCGGGCCTGGACTGATCTTAACCCCTTAAGGACCAGCAACGTACCCTGTATGTCACTGGCCTTTTTTTGGGACTTGATTATTTTATAGCGCGGTCTTGCCACCAGCGTTGAGACTGCTCTATTCCACAAAGCCTGCTGGAGGGAGGGCATTAATAGCGTGTTCTTGCTAGACTTGTGCTATTATGTCCTGAAAAAAACCTTAATGACCAGTGACATACAGGGTACATTGTGGTCATTAAGGGGTTAATTGGCGGGATCAGACTGATATACTTTGGGAAAGTTTTCCTTTGTGAAAGCACACTGGTCTAAAAGAGGCTGCTTCCGGGTGGTAAATCGCCATAGAACTAGCTGATGAGCTGTTGCTCGTTCCTGGTAGAGTGCTTCTCTTTTTGTATGCAAATATATATATATGAATATATATACAGGTATAGGTATATACAGAAATATGTATTTACAATAAAAATACAATTTCCTGTATGTGAAAAAAATTGGAATGTGAAATATTCATAACTCCTGTCGTGTTAGTAAGCGAGTGATAAGTGTTAGGTTTTTTGCACTTGCACGTTTTGCTTTCAACTTGTAATATGTGCGCTAGCCCGCAAAAAAATATTACTTCTACCGATGTTTACGCCACTTGTAATCTAGCCCTTTATATTGTAATCTCAGACTGTTTCAAATTCATTTAATGCACAGGCCTTGAATAGTAACATATACTATCAATAAACATAATAATAACACAAACATTACTATCCAAAGTGTATCCCACAAACAACCTATTTCCACACTTACTCTAGGAAAGGTAAACATCCAGTCAGTAGTTTGCTCAGGGTTAACAAGGGCCTCTGGAAGATTAAGGAGTTGTCTTCTTCATATAACAGCAAACTGTTCTCGGAAAGATCCCTCCTGATTTACTTATTGTGGCTTTTATCAATGTTTACTTAACTGAAGTGGCAGCTCCTCACTGGCAGCATTTAATTAATAAGACCTATTTGTTTTTTTCACTGTCTCAGGATGTCATGTGTTGACTTTTTTTTTTTAAAGATAAATGTTATATACATTATTTGTAGGGGTGTTTCACATATTAGGGAACTTATGTCCTCAGAGGCAAACCACATTCATTTTATTCTCCACAAAATGTATTATATTTTTGATATAGGTTAAAAATGCTATGTGAGTATTTATAAAGCAGAATATACATGTAGGATGCAAATTTTATTGGATCTATTATATTCCACTATAAACATTAAAGCATACTAATTATTTAAAATGACAATCCAAACTAAAAAAAATAAATATGAAAAATGTATGTCTATTAACCACTTTATTTCATCTACATAGGGGGGATATCTATCAAGCCGTCAACTGTGTTGCATTCGCCGGCATCAATACACTCGCCTAACATCCCCTGACATCGCGGCCGAGTATCTCAATACGCTCTCCTTAGTTATGAAAAAAGCTGGCAAAAAGATGCGCACCAAGTACGGAGCGATGAGCATTGGACTGTTGTTAACTAGCAGTCATCGATCTTGCGTCTATTCTGCTTTTTCCAAACTTTATTTATACCCTGTCACTAAACGCTACCACTATACTAAAATGTTTAACCCATATCCCACCGTTCCCCGACCCCGCCGCAACCTAAATAAAGTTATTAACCCCTATCTTACTGCTCCCCGACCACGCCGCAACCTAAATAAACGTATTAACCCCTATCCCACTGCTCCCCGACCCCGCCGCAACCTAAATAAATGTATTAACCCCTAAACCTCTGGCCTCCCACATCACTACCACTGACTAAACCTATTAACTCCTAAACTGCCAGCCCCCCACATCGCCAAAAAATAAATTAATCTATTAACCCCTAAACCTAACAACCCACTAACTTTAAATTAAAATTACATCATCCGAGGGGGGCGGAGCAAGCCAGGCTCGACAGCAGGCGCATAAAACAGTGGCTCCTGCTATATCGTTTTAATTAGCTATAATATTGGCCCATTTTCTGCCACTTATGCCAACACTTTATGTTATTGAGAGGGTCTGAATTTCAGCAGGCTGCTGGTCATAAGAATTTCCCCGTTTGTCAGCAGTAATTTGTGAAGTTACGCAGCGGGAAAGGAGCTGAGGCGCCATCTTTTTTCCTACTACAGTTCAGCAATGAAGATGACCTGTTTTTGGGAATCAGAATTGCTCCGTATTTTTAGCGAGCACTGTTACAGGATGGAACACAATTTATTATCTGTTCTCCAAGGGGAAAAAAATCAAGACCGGGCATGATACAGGAGAGATTTCTGAAGTGGAGCAGTTAGCTGGGATCATGCCTGTGCAGCAATGTGTCGGAGAAGGCCATACAGACACGCAGGGAACTGTAGCGAGTGCAAGCACTCAGAATGTCCTCATAGGGGATGAAGAGGGGAATTGCTCCTCAAATTCATCTGTGGAGTTGAGTGTTATTACTTTGCTTGCATACACTTCACGGAACTCTGGTGATACTGAGACTTTTCATCCTAAACAGATTAAAGATGTGTCTCTAATTGTCCCACAGCTGGGGTATCTGACTTACCATGCAGAGCCTGGAATATATGCAGATCGAGGTGCTGTGCTTGCTGTGGATCAGTTTGGAGGTGATCGGAAGGGACACAGGACATTTCAGATTGAGGCTTCGGTTAATATTTACCCCAGAAGCGTCTTGCAAATATCCCTGCTATTTGGCGACAGTGGGTGCTTGATGTTAGAAGACAGTTCACCTATGTTCCGCAACCTAGCCCTTGTTAAACATTTGGCTGTTAATGCCTCAAAAGCTGGACTTGGCTAACCAAAAGGATATATACACATAGATTCCTGATTTGATATTTCTATGACTGATAATATATTCCATGGAGTTATCTAAGTGTTTATGAACTCTTCCTACCAGTTTTTTTTTTTTTTTTTTTAATACATTCAAGGCAACACAGAATCATTGTTAATGTCGGAGTGGGGTAGATGTAAAAACATTAACTTTCTTGTGCTTCAGACCTCAAAAGCGTCCTGGATATTTGTAGAAACTTTGCTGATTTTTACTTGAGTGATTTGAAACTGGACAAAAGACATGACAACTGATACAGCTAACAAGTAGATGTTCCTTATTAAGCGAGGAATTGGATGTGAATCATTAGATTCCCAATAATGATCTGATGTCTTTTGATGAGCTTTGTGTTGCCTTGATAGTTTAGAGAGTTTATTACTGTTTTGTTTATATTTATATGTTTCAGGTATTAAATGGTTCATATGTAATGTTTGCTACTCTTTTAGATAGGATCATCTCTCCAACACATTAGGCATTACAATTATTACTCGAGTAGTTTAGGGAGGTTAACATAAACTGTTAGGAAATATACACCTATAAATATTGTTGTCTTGCCTGTCGCTTGGACATAGGGCCCGTGTCTGGGTGGTAGGGTATAAAAACTTGCAAATTGGTGGAAAAACCATACTCCCTAATTTCATTATGAAGCCTAATTTAATCATTGCATAGATACACGCTACGTATTTTAATTATTTCTATTTCTTCCTAATTAAGAAGGCAGATGTACCTGAAAGTCAAAGATCTCATTGAGGAAGTTTTGAGGGCCATGATAGGTGGAGGATGGTGGCTGACCCCTACTTTTATATATAGCTCTTTAACTTGTTTTATTCTGATAACAATACAGGCAGGACTTATATTGCCGGCTTGCTCCAAGGTTCTAGTCCCCCCATTAATGTACTCTGGCATTAGTTGAGTTTGTCCAGAGGTAAATTTTGCGGGTTATCTTGTAAATACCGCTATTTCAATATTTATTTTACATCAGAGAACTTATAGAAGTTCTATATTTTTTTTATTTTCTTATTGAGACCGTTGTGCTATAGGCTTGTATACATAGCTCTTTATATAGGTTTGTTAGGTCATACAACTAAGTTTGCACTAAGGTTATTTTATATTATAATCAACAGTTACCTGACTTACAGCATTCTTTCTGCCTACTTAGCCTAGTTGGTTTCTAAGATATATAGATTATGTTGATATATACAGCTATTTAGTATGCGCACTTAGGCAAACTGCTATACAGTTTAATTTTTATTTTGAGACCTAATCCTATTATTTTCCAGTTCACTATGTATTCATGATACTCTTTACATAATAATATAATGCATAGCTGTCTCACCAATAGTTTCTAAATACTATATCTTTAATTTTTATATCTTGTTTCCATGGCTTATTACTACATGTTTGAACTCTTTAGACTCTTTATGTTAATGTTTTATGCAACAGGAGCAATTTCATATGCCTTTTATTATGTTTTACGGCTCCTAAACTCGAAGAAAAAAATAGAAAATGTGAGGTTTTATTCCTAGTATATTATACATGACTGTGACGCAACAGATATGTTTCTTTATGTCGATATCTGCGATATCAATTGTATATTTTTTTTTATAACCTCAATAAAAAATTATTGAACAGAAAAAAAAATTACATCATCCCTATCTTCAAATAAATTTAAACTTACCTGTAGAATTAAAACAAACTATATTAAACTATTAGTTAACCTACCCTAACTATTATCTCACAATTAAATTAAACTACCAATAAAAATTAAATAAATTGCATATTAAAAAACCTAACCCTACTCAAATTAATTAAATATACAATTAAATATTATTAAAAGTACTAAATTACAGAAAAAAACCCATTAAGTTACAATAAAAAACAAACACTAAATTACAAAAAATAAAAAACCAGATTATCAAAAATAAAAAATAATTACAGCTAATCTAATAGCCCTATCAAAATAAAAAAGCCCCCCAAAATAAAAAAAACGCTAGCCTACAATATACTACCAATGGCCCTTAAAAGGGCCTTTTGTGGGGCATTGCCCCAAAGAAATCAGCTCTTTTACCTGTAAAAGAAAATATAAACACCCCCCAACAGTAAAACCCACCACCCAACCCCCCATATAACCTAAGCTCCCCATTGCCCTGAAAAGGGCATTTGTATGGGCATTGCCCTTAAAAGGGCATTTAGCTCATTTACATGCCGAGACCCTAATCTAAAAATAAAACCCACCCAAAAAAACCTAAACACTAAACCCCGACGATACACTTACAGTTATTGGAGTCCCGCTTGAAGGATCCATCCAGCTGGCAAGAAGTCTTCATCCAGGTGGCCTCTTCGATCTTCATCCAGCCGGCGAAGTCCTCATCCAGGCAGCAAGAAGTCTTTATCCAGACGGCATCTTCTATCTTCATACATCCGGTGCAGAGCGGTCCATCCTGAAGACATCCGGCACGGAGCATCCTCTTCATACGGTCGCCGCCATTAACTGGAGCTTCAATGCAAGTGGCGTCCCTTGCATTCCTATTGGCTGAAAGATTTCAATCAGCCAATAGGATTAGAGCTGCTCCGCGCCGGATGGATGAAGATAGAAGATGTCGTCTGGATCAAGACTTCTTGCCGCCTGGATGAGGACTTCACCGTCTCAATGAATATCGAAAAGGCCGCCTGGAGGAAGTTTTCTTGCCGGCTGGATGGATCCTTCAAGCGGGAATTCAATAACTGTAAGTGGATCATCAGGGGTTAGTGTTACATTTATTTAAGGGGTTTTTGGGTGGGTTTTATTTTTAGATTAGGGTCTGGGCATGTAAAAGTGCTAAATGCCCTTTTAAGGGCAATGCCCATACAAATGCCCTTTTCAGGACAATGGGGAGCTTAGGTTATTTTAGATAGATTTTTATTGGGGGGTTGGTTGATTGGTTGGGTGGTGGGTTTTACTGTTGGGGGTATTTGTATTTTTTTTTCTTTGGGGCAATTAAGGGCCATTGGCAGTTTATTGTAGGATAGGGTTTTTTATTTGGGGCTTTTTACTTTGATAGGGCTATTAGATTAGGTGTAATTCTTTTTTATTTTTGATAATGTGGTTTTTATTTTTCGTAATTTAGTGTGTTTTTTTTTTGTAACTTTCACCTAGATTTAGAGTTCTGCGTTAGCCGTCCAAACCAGCGTTAAGGGGTCCTAACGATGGTTTTGGCCGCCCGCTGGTATTTAGAGTCAGAGACCGCACACCGCCGCAACCTACATTATCCCTATGTACCCCTAATCTGCTGCCCCTAACATCGCCGACACCTACATAATATTTATTAACCCCTAATCTGCCCCCCCCAATGTTGCCGCTACCTTACCTACACTTATTAACCCCTAATCTGCCGACCGGACCTCGCCGCCACTATAATAAATGTATTAACTCCTAAACCGCTGCACTCCCGCCCCGCAAACACTATAATAAATAGTATTAACCCCTAATCTGCTTTCCCTAACATCGCCGACACCTAACTTCAAGTATTAACCCCTAATCTGCCGACCGGACCTCGCCGCTACTCTAATAAATGTATTAACCCCTAAAGCTAAGTCTAACCCTAACACTAACACCCCCCTAAGTTAAATATAATTTAAATCTAACGAAATAAAATAAATCTTATTAAATAAATTAATCCTATTTAAAGCTAAATACTTACCTGTAAAATAAACCCTAATATACCTACAATATAACGAATAATTATATTGTAGCTATTTTAGGATTTATATTTAGTTTACAGGCAACTTTGTATTTATTTTGTTTTTGTTTGGGAACCTTTCACGTTTTAATTGTCCAATAAAAGGTATGTTTTATTTTAACTTTACCCGAGTGCCTGCATCCAATTTTTCCTCCATTTGTATTTATTTTAACTAGGTACAATAGCTATTAAATAGTTAATAACTATTTAATAGCTACCTACTTAAAATAAGTACAAAATTACCTGTAAAATAAATCCTAACCTAAGTTACAATTAAACCTAACACTACACTATCAATAAATTAATTAACTAAACTATCTAGTTATCTACAATTAAATCAACTAAACTAAATTACAAAAAAACCCCCACTAAATTACAAAAAATAAAAAAAATTACAAGAATTTTAAACTAATTACACCTACTCTGATCGGAACAGCCAATAGAATGCGAGCTCAATCTGAATGGCTGATTGGATCAGCCAATCGGATTGAACTTGAATCTGATTGGCTGATTCAATCAGCCAATCAGATTTTTCCTACCTTAATTCCGATTGGCTGATAGAATCCTATCAGCCAATCGGAATTCGAGGGATGCCATCTTGGATGATGTCACTTAAAGGAACCTTCATTCATCGGGAGTCGCCGGAAGAAGAGGATGGATCCGCGTCGGCTGCTTCAAGATGGTCCCGCTCCGCGCCCGATGGATGAAGATAGAAGACGCCGTCTGGATGAACATGTCTACCGGTCCGGATGTCCAGTTCTTGCCGGATAGGATGAAGACTTCGGACCCTCTTCTGGACCTCTTCTTGCCGGATAGGATGAAGACTTCGGACCCTCTTCTGGACCTCTTCTTGCCGGATAGGATGAAGACTTCAGACCCTCTTCTGGACGGATCGGTGATACCCGGCGTGGTGAAGATAAGGTAGGGAGATCTTCAGGGGCTTAGTGTTAGGTTTTTTAAGGGGTGTTTGGGTTAGATTAGGGGTATGTGGGTTGTAATGTTGGGGGGGTATTGTATGTTTTTTTAAAATGCAAAAGAGCTGTTTTCTTTGGGGCATGCCCCGCAAAAGGCCCTTTTAAGGGCTGGTAAGGTAAAAGAGCTGTTAACTTTTTATTTTAGAATAGGGTAGGACATTTTTTTATTTTGGGGGGCTTTGTTATTTTTTGAGGGGGCTTAGAGTAGGTGTTATTAGTTTAAAATTCTTGTAATCTTTTTTTATTTTTTGTAATTTAGTGTTTGTTTGTTTTTGTAATTTAGTTTAGTTGATTTAATTGTAGATAATTGGAGATAGTTTAGTTAATTAATTTATTGATAGTGTAGTGTTAGGTTTAATTGTAACTTAGGTTAGGATTTATTTTACAGGTAATTTTGTACTTATTTTAACTAGGAAGCTATTAAATAGTTATTAACTATTTAATAGCTATTGTACCTAGTTAAAATAAATACAAATGGAGGAAGTTGCCTGTAAAATAAATATAAATCCTAAAATAGCTACACTATAATTATTCATTATATGGTAGCTATATTAGGGTTTATTTTACAAGTAAGTATTTAGCTTTAAATAGGATTAATTTATTTAATAAGATTTATTTTATTTCGTTAGATTTAAAATATATTTAATTTAGGGGGGTGTTAGTGTTAGGGTTAGACTTAGCTTTAGGGGTTAATACATTTATTAGAGTAGCGGCGAGGTCCGGTCGGCAGATTAGGGGTTAATACTTGAAGTTAGGTGTCGGCGATGTTAGGGAGGGCAGATTAGGGGTTAATACTATTTATTATAGGGTTTTTTAGGCGGGAGTGAGGCGGTTTAGGGGTTAATACATTTATTATAGTGGCTGTGAGGTCCGGTCGGCAGATTAGGGGTTAATAAGTGTAGTTAGGTAGTGGCGACATTGGGGGGGGGCAGATTAGGGGTTAATAAATATAATATAGAGGTCGGCGATGTTATGGGCAGCAGATTAGGGGTACATAGCTATAATGTAGATTGCGGCGGTGTACAGAGCGGCAGATTAGGGGTTAATAATAAAATGCAGGGGTCAGCGATAGCGGGGGCGGCAGATTAGGGGTTAATAAGTGTAAGGTTAGGGGTGTTTAGACTCGGGGTACATGTTAGGGTGTTAGGTGCTGACTTAGGAAGTGTTTCCCCATAGGAAACAATGGGGCTGCGTTAGGAGCTGAACGCTGCTTTTTTTGCAGGTGTTAGGTCTTTTTTCAGCCCAAACTGCCCCATTGTTTCCTATGGGGATATCGTGCACAAGCACGTTTTTGAAGCTGGCCGCGTCCGTAGGCAACGCTGGTATTTAGAGTTGAAGTGGCGGTAAATTATGCTCTACGCTCCCTTTTTGGAGCCTAACGCAGCCCTTCAGACAACTCTAAATACCAGCGTTGTTTAAAAGGTGCGGGAGGGAAAAAACACGAGTAGCTAACGCACCCCTTCTAACGCAAAACTCTAAATCTAGGTGTTTGTTTCTTTCTGTAATTTAGTACTTTTAATAATGTTTAATTGTATATTTAATTAATTTGAGTAGGGTTAGGTTTTTTAATATGTAATTTATTTAATTTAATTGGTAGCTTAATTTAATTGTAGGATAACAGTTAGGATAGGTTAATTAATAGTTTAATATAGTTTATTTTAATTCTACAGGTAAGTTTAAATTTATTTGAAGATAGGGATGTTGTAATTTTAATTTAAAGTTAGGGGTTGTTAGGTTTAGGGGTTAATAGCTTAATTATTTTTGGCGATGTGGGGGGCTGACGGTTTAGGGGTTAATAGGTTTAGTTAGTGGTAGTGATGTGGAAGGCCAGAGGTTTAGGGGTTAATACGTTTATTTATTGGCGGCGGTGTCGGGGAGCGGCGGAATAGGGGTTAATAACTTTATTTAGGTTGCGGTGATGTCGGGCAGCAGATTAGGGGTGTTTAGACTCTAGGTTTATGTTAGGGTGTAAGGTGTAAACGTAACTTGTTTTCAACCATAGAAATCAATTGGATATCTGGCAGCATCGAACATAAGCTTTTGGAGCTTTCAGACTCCAATTGATTTCTAGGCATCCGTGGCCTCCAGGGTGGCGGATTGAAAACCAGGTATGCTGGGCCGGAATAGCCACGAGCGTACCTGTTAAAAGTTTGATGACTTGGAAAAAGTGTCAGATGGAGCCGAATATGTATTCGGAACATCTGTAGTGACGTAAGCATCGATCTGCATCGGATTGAGACTGGCGGATCGTATGTTACGTCACAAATTTCAACATTTGCCGGTCTGTAGGCTTTGATAACTAGGTTGGATCAAGCTCGCAACAATTACGCTGCGGAATTCCGGCGTATTTGTGGTTGACACCTTGATAGATAGGCCCCATAGTATCTTTCACTTTCATAATGGGATTGATTCATAGACACTTGTTGGGTTTTCTGGGGGCCTTGTTGAGGCAAGATTATGTCTGACATTCATAGAGTCTCGCCTAATATTGCGACTCCTATTAACATATTTGATTGTGCTAAGTTCCCCAATACATGATAAATCAAACAGCAAACAAGAACCGCTGAATTAGAAAAGCAATAATTACAAACATATCACTTAAAACAAAATTGTAAAATGTGTTTTTTAAATTTTTGTAACTATAAAATGTTAGCATGTTTGTTTTATTAAAATAAAGTAGTCTCTGGATAGAACGAGAACTGGCTAAAAAAACTCACAGAGGTGAATGAGGGGTTGGGTTATCTGGGGAATTCTGAAGATGTGGCCAATTGTTTCCTTTGATTTCTCTTGAACTTGAAGTTTTCTTTTGTGCATATATTATATTTATTGATGGTGTATTTTTTTCTTGTTTTCATTTGTTTGGCTTCTAAGGTTTTGAATGTGTTTTCCTTCTTAATATAAGGAGAGTCCACGGCTTCATTCCTTGCTGTTGGGAAATACTGAACCTGGCCACCAGAAGGAGGCAAATACTCCCCAGCCAAAGGCTTAAATACCTCTCCCACTTCCCCCATCCCCCAGTCATTCTCTCGAGGGAACAAGGAACAGTAGGAGAAATATCAAGGTATAAAATGTGCCAGAAAAAAACACAAAATTTAGGGGATGTCAATCGGAGATACACGTGCGGGAGCCGTGGATTCTCCTTATACAGAAGGAAATGAAATTATTTTTTTCTTTTCCTAATTTATGTTTTCCTTCTTAATATAAGGAGAGACCACAGCTTCATTCCTTACTGTTGGGAAACTTATACCCAAGCTCTAGAGGACACTGAATGATAACGGGAGGGACAAAAAAAGAGGCGGACCCTAATCTGAGGGCACCACAGGCTGCAAAACCTTTCTCCCGAAGGCTGCTCCATAGAGGCCTCATTCTTAAAGGCTCAAGAGGAAGCCACTGCTCTAGTAGAATGAGCCGTAATTCTCTGAGGAGGTCTATGTCCCGCTGTTTAATAGGCTAAGTGGATAAGACTCCTAAACCAAAAAGATAAGGAAGTCGAAGAGACCTTCTGACCCTTATACTTCCCAGAATATGCCACAAACAAGAAAGAAGTTTGTCTAAAATCCTAAGAAGCTTGAAGATAAAGCTTCAAGGCACGAATCATTCCCAAATTATGAAGCAAACGTTTCTTCAAAGAAGAAGGATTAGGACACAAAGAAGGGACCACAATCTCTTGATTGATGTTGCGGTCTGACAAAACCTTAGGGAGTCAGACTCCAAGGAGGAGCCGAAGATCTGAACACAGGTCTGATCCTAATCAGAGCCCTGACAAAAGACTGAACATCTGGAAGCTTAGAGAGCCTCTTGTGCAGTAAAACAGACAAGGCTGAAATCTGTCCCATCAGGGAACTGGCCGAAAGACCCTTCTCCAGACCATCCTGAAGAAACAACAGAATTCTGACAACCTTAAAGGGCCACTAAACCCAAAATCTTTCTTTCATGATTCAGATAGAACATACACGTTTAAACAACATTACAATTTACTTCTATTATTTATTTTGCTTCCTTTTTGAGATATCCTTGTTTGAAGAAAAAGCAATGCACATGGGTGAGCCAATCACATGAGACTTCTATGTGCAGCAACCAATCAGCAGCTACTGAGCATATCTAGATATGCTTTTCAGCAAAGAATATCAAGAGAATAAAACAAATTAGATAATAGAAGTAAATTAGAAAGATGTTTAAAAATGCATTATCTTTCTAAATCATGAAAGAAAAAATGTGGGTATCATGGCCCTTTAACTTTATGCCAAGGAAAACCACGCTCTTCAAACCATAAGTAGGATCTCCACACCTTATGATAGATGCGACAAGTAAACGGCTTACGAGCTTGGATGAGAGTATCAATAACTCTCTCAGAAAAACCTCTCTTGGCTAGAACTAAGCGTTCAATCTCCACGCAGTCAGCCTCAGAGAATCTAGATTTTGATGAACAAAAGGACCTTGTTCCAGTAGATCCCTGCGACAAGGTAACTATCCTGGAATAGAAAATGACATCCTCACTAGGTCCGCGAACCACGTCATTCGTGGCCACGATGGAGCAATCAGTATTACTGATGCCTGCTCCTGCTTGATGCGGGCCACTACCCGAGGAAGGAGTTGTAATGGTTGAAAAAGGTAGATTAGATTGAACCTCCAAGGCACCACTATTGCATCTATTAGCTTCGCCTGAGGATCCCTGAAATTATCTGGTGAGCATAATTTATGTTTTTGTGATGCCAGTATCCTTGGCAATGAAATCCAATCTATGAGGCGAGAAGAAGTTAACAATTGCAAGATAGAAGCAGATATAAATCTTTATTAACTCTGTAATTTTCAAGTGGCAAAGTTGCTGTGAGTTTATTTCATTAATATATTAGTTTCACTAACACGTTTTGTTGAATCTAAGTCAATATCATGTCTAGGCCTCAAGTCTCTTTTTTACTACCTTGTTAGTATCATACGCCTAGATTACGAGTTTTGTCGGTAAAAACTTGCGTGGCTAACAAGCCTTTTTTTTCCAGTGCTCCCATAAGCCAACGCTGGTATTACGAGTTTTCTGAATGGCTGCAATAGCCTCAGAAAAGTGATCTTTAAGCAAATTTAGCTCCACTTCAACCCTCAATACCAGCGTTGCTTACGGTAGCGGTAAGCTGCAAAAACGCGCTTGTGCACGATTTCCCCATAGGATACAATGGGGCTGAGCTGGCTGAAAAAAACCTAACACCTGCAAAAAAGCAGCGTTCAGCTCCTAACGCAGCCCCATTGTTTCCTATGGGGAAACACTTTCTCAGTCTACACCTAACACCCTAACATGAACCCCGAGTCTAAATACCCCTAACCTTACACTTATTAACCCCTAATCTGCTGCCCCCGCTATCGCTACCTGCTTTATACTATTAACCCCTAATCTGCCTCTCCGGACACCGCCGCCACCTACATCATCCCTATGAACCCCTAATCTGCTGCCCCCAACATTGCCGACACCTATATTAAATTTATTAACCCCTAATCTGCCCCCCCAACGTCTCCACCACCTACCTACACATATTAGCCCCTAATTTGCCGACCGGATGTCGCCGCCACTATAATAAATGTATTAACCCCTAAACCGCCGCACTCCTGCTTTGCAAACACTATAATAAATTTTATTAACCACGAATCTGCCCTCCCTAACATTGCCGCAACCTACCTACAATTATTAACCCTTAATCTCCCACCCCCAATGTCGCCGCTACTATAATAAAGTTATTACCCCTAAACCTAAGTCTAACCCTAACCCCCCCTAAGTTAAATATAATTTAAATTAAACAAAATAAATTTACTATAATTAAATAAATTATTCCTATTTAAAACTAAATACTTACCTATAAAATAAACTATAAGATAGATAGTTACTCGTCGTTAGTCCGTCGTGCTGGAAGGAGGCTCTGCGCCGGAGGTCTTCAAGATGGAGCCGCTAATCGCCGGAAGGATGAAGATAGAAGATGCCGCTTGGATGAAGACTTCTGCTGGATAGAGGACCTCTTCTGCCCCGATCGGATGAAGACTTCTGCTGGATGGAGGACCTCTTCTGCCCCGATCGGATGAAGACTTCTGCCGCTCCAGATGTCCTATTCTGGCCCATCGGTGCCCGGCTGGGTGAACACGGCTCAAGGTAGGGTGATCTTCAATGGGGTAGTGTTAGGTTTTTTTAAGGGGGGATCGAGTGGGTTTTAGAGTAGGGGTGTGTGGGTGGTGGGTTGTAATGTTGGGGGGGTGTATTGTATTTCTTTTATTTTACAGGTAAAAGAGCTGATTACTTTGGGGCAATGCCCCGCAAAAAGCCCTTTTAAGGGCTGGTAATAGAGCTGATTACTTTTGTCATTTAGTGTAGGGTAGGGAATTTTATTTTTTTGGGGGGACTTTTTTATTTTATAAGGGAGCTTAGGTTAGGTGTAATTAGATTAAAATTCTTGTAATATTTTATTATTTTTTGTAATTTAGTGTTTGTTTGTTTTTGTAATATAGTTTAGTTTATTTAATTGTATTTTATTTTAGAAAATTGTATTTAATTTATTTAATTAATTTATTGATAGTGTAGTGTTAGGTGTATTTGTAACTTAGGTTAGGATTTATTTTACAGGTAATTTTGTAATTATTTTAACTAGGTAGCTATTAAATAGTTATTAACTATTTAATAGCTATTGTACCTAGTTAAAATAAATACAAAGTTGCCTGTAAAATAAATCATAAAATAGCTACAATGTAACTATTAGTTATATTGTATCTATCTTATGGTTTATTTTATAGGTAAGTATTTAGTTTTAAAAAGGAATAATTAATTTAATTATAGTAAATTTATTTTGTTTACTTTAAATTATATATAACTTTGGGGGGGTTAGGGTTAGACTTAGGTTTAGGGGTTAATAACTTTATTATAGTAGCAGCGAAGTTGGGGGCGGAAAATTAGGGGTTAATAATTGTAGGTAGGTTGCGGCGATGTTAGAGAGGGCAGATTAGGGGTTAATAAAATGTATTATAGTGTTTGCGAGGCAGGAGTGTGGCGGTTTAGGGGTTAATACATTTATTATAGTGGCGGCGATGTCCGGTCGGCAGATTAGGGGTTAAGAAGTGTAGGTAGGTGGCGGCGACGTTGGGGGGGGCAGATTTGGGTTAATAAATTTAATATAGGTGTCGGCGATGTTAGGGACAGCAGATTAGAGGTTCATAGGTATAATGTAGTTGGCAGCAGTGTCCGGTCGGCAGATTAGGGGTTAAATAATTTTATTATAGTGTTTGCGATGTGTGGGGGGCTCGGTTTAGGGGTTCATAGGTAGTTTATGTGTGTTAGTGTACTTTGTAGCACTGTAGTTAAGAGCTTTACGTTCCGGCGTTAGCCCGTAAAACTCTTAACTACTGACTTTTAAATGCGGTTGGAGTCTTGGAGGTAGAGCCTCTACCGCTCACTTCTTCCAAGACTCGTAATACCAGCGTTAGGCAAATCCCATTAAAAAGATAGGATACACAATTGATGTAAGGGGATTTGCGGTAGCCTCGAGTCGCAGAAGAAAAGTGAGCGGTGAGCCTGTACCTGTCAGACTCGTAATACCAGCGTTAGGTAAAAAGCAGTGTTGGGACCTCTCAACGCTGCTTTTTAAGGCTAACGCAAAACTCGTAATCTAGGCGATAGTGTGGTATTTGCTAGCACTGATGGCTCACTTTCATTTTGGCGTGAACTGGAAAAAAATGGCGATGATGAGTTTCTATGTAAAATCCTTATAATATCATCATGCAAGCTCCAAAGCTCGTTCATGAGAGTGCCTTTCAAAGTACCTGTGTGTACATTACTGAATTCATGGTCACAAATGCTCATTAAAGAAATATACAGTATACTTAACATTTAAATTAAATTATTATTAAAGTATCTTCTGCTATTAAAGTACTCAATGTTTTTACATACAAATAAATTATATATATATATATATATATATATATACATACAGCTATAGATATAGATATTAATTTATTTATTTATTAGTAAATAAAAAAAATTGAGTACTTTACAATTTTGGGCTCAATAGGAAGTAATTCAGAAGTGTTTTAATATATAAATAGCTAGATCACATTACAGCTGTAAAATAGTTAATAGCAACATAAATCTCAATAAATGTCAAGGAAGATTAAAAATGTTATTACACTTCAACACCTTTTTTAAAATTTATGGATTTTTAAAGTTTACCTACACAATGCATGCTTTCAAACAAACTGAGAACTAACACCAGGGTTTGTAAATTTCCCTTAAGGAAATATATATGTGTGTGTATAAATAAATATATATAAAAATGAACAAGGGAAAGGTCACCCGCGCTCGGACAAAGCAATACAAGGAAGAAAAATAATAGTAACTAGTTGTAAGTCCAAGATTGTTTTAGATAGATAATGAATAATCTATTTAGTCTGATATACAATATATAGATCCAAGCAAATCCTTAAAAATATATAGTACACAGGAGATATATACAGATAAATATGAGGAATACAGAACAGTAATATGATTCTTATTTTATTAAATAGATAGGTACTCATGCTGCTTGTAATAGACATAGTGTACCCCTTACACTGAACAAAAAACAAAAATAAAGAGAAAATCTATGACACTAGTGCCAGAGATTACAGTCCTTATTGTTGGAGATCTAAGCAAATAATTCTAGAGGAGTGACAAAAGATATGGTCCACCTTCACCTCTATTTCCAGTGCAGATATATCCCAAAACAGAGAAATAGGTGTAAGCTTACCAGCTATTACCGCAATCGTATGAGGTAAGTTAAATGTGCAGGGAGAGGGCACAGCCACCACTTTGTCATCAGCCTGGTGTCTTAATCCGTAAGGTGACTCTTGGTGTAGGAGGTTTCTCTAAATAAAAACTTATAGACGATGCAAACAGGTTAGAGTCCAAATGACAGTCATCAGTCCGTGATATCAAACCTCCGTGAGGTGTCTCGTACCGTAGTGCTTCCAGACTCTGTCGGCTCAATCGGCTCAATCCTCGTGTGCCTTCCATGAACAATCACTTCCGGGTAAGGGTTCAATTTCTCGGTAGGTGGTTGAATGAGCCCAATAGTAAGGTCCAGTAGACAATCATCCACAAAGAAGGAGAATTAGCACGGCTCAATACAACACCATTTAGTTTTATTCAATAAAAAATAATCCAAGCATACAAAAATAGTTAAAAACATAAGAAAAAGAGAGCAACACACATCTCAACAAAGGACGCATTTCGGGATTGCCCCGTTTTCACAACTACTATTATAGTTTATATAAATAATTTAATATATTATATATATATATATATATATATATATATCAGCAAGAAAAGTGCACTCCAGTAGGGATTGTTTTCCAATCAAGTCACTTTTATTGTGAACATTTTCAGGACCAAACAAGTCTGTCCTCAGACAAAATAAGTGTATTAACAACAACTTACCCTCCACCATGTTTATATGCCGTGTAGCAAACGCCAGTCTCCACGCTCTCCCGGGTAGACACGCTCATCACAGTGACGTCATCATCCCGGGCAACATGAAGCCGTAAACAACTAAAATGTAAAATACAGAAAAATTCTTAAAGACACAACACAGAGGATCAGACACACCAAGGAGTATAAGTCACACAAATCTTTGTTAAATCTACCGATCGCGACTAGATTGTCACAACACACCTCAAGCATTGCCATAGCAACCGAATAAACAAAAAAAGGAGGTACATGATTGGCTAGCTACATGCCAATGGGAACGGCTAGAGCAATGGGGACAAAATACAAAAATATATACGGTGTAAATCTTTGACATAAAATGTATTTGACATAAAATATATACACATTCAGAGAACAGGCAAGAAACAGGCTAAACTCAAACATGACCATCCACCACAGTACACGTAGTGTATAATTGTGACGATCCATACAGGTCCAAATGTGTTGCCTAGGCAACCGAGTATACCGTGAAACAGCAATGAAAAACGCTGTCAGATCGGCATGTCATACTAGTGCCTGCAGTGGGTGGAAAGCAGAGGCAAAATGATTACTGTGTACTCTAAAATACGGCAAGTCAAACAAGAGGCTTTTTTAGCAAAAAAAAGAACATCAACGAGTAAAGAGCATGTAAGGGAGCTTAGCAATAACAAGGTATATTTACCAGCTATCCAGGGGCCAATGAAGGCCAAACAATCGACTATGTAAAGAAGTACAGATGGCCATACAAGAGGGTAGTGGATAAGCCTGAATACACAGAGAATAATAAACAGAATAATAGAAGAGAAGGGCAGGAGCTGATTACCAAGAAGCTAAACCAGAAAGCTATAGAAAAGATATAGGGAAGAAACAAGAAAATGTATTGTCTCTGCTACCGCTCCAAATATTCAAGAGCATAGGCAAAACAAATCAAAAAGAAAAAAACTATAAAAAGCAAAAAAATATATAAATAAAAGCATAGTAACCAGCACACATTACTACATAAAGTACAAAAAAGTAAAAAAAAAATATAATAGAGTCATGGCTCTCAAAAATATGGATAACGGCTCTCAAGGAACTTCGATGATACTGCCCCAGTAGATATAAGAATGCATGCCAATCCAGATGGCTATTTAGTCCCTTAGGAATTAAAGTTTCCAGTTGGTAAGTCCATCTCGCCTTCTTCTGTAGAAGGATTTTGTTACAATCACCCCCTCTATGCAGAGGTAGGAAGTGATGAATAATCGTATATATTTTAGGTCCATCACACTGTGTTGTAATTGTAGAAAATGCCGGGCCACAGGCTGTTCTGAAGATCTCTTGCTGATGGCCGTCCAAATTGCGGACCGATGGCTTGCCATTCGAGTTTGGAGATCATCGCAGGTGTTCCCGACATAAAACAGGCCACAAGTACAATGGAGCAAATATACAATGTATGTAGTTGTACATGATAATATGTATTTGTGTTTATAACTCCTCCTCCTGTAAGGATGTGAGAAGGAGGACCCAGTGATTAGGTCCCCACAGGTAGTACAGCCCAGACAATGGTAGACACCTGCTTTTTTGTTGTCCAACTAGGTGGATTTTCTATAGCACTGTTGTGGATCAGTTTTGACCAAATAATCTCTATGTGATCTGGGCCTTTTAAATCCTATATGTGGCGGTGGCAAACTTGTCAAGGGTAAGGTCTGATCCGTACTGATAATTTCCCAGTTTTTTCTGAGTGAAGTAGCTAACTGCTTATTGTCGCCAATATAGGTGGTGACGAATGTCATTCTATTGTCATCTTTGTCATTTTTAGTCGCTGAAGGCTCCAGGAGTAACTTCCGTTGCTCTTTCAACAGTTTGATCGGGTAACTCCTAGCTTGAAAACAGCCCTCCATCTCAGCTAGTTGGATATCCTTATTCATCTCTTCTATATTGTTCCTTAGAACTCTCTGCAGCTGGGACTTAGGAAGCGCCTTTTTCAGTGCCGGGGGGGTGGCAACTAGAATAATGTAGGAGGGCATTACGATCTGTTTCCTTTCGAAAAAGGGTGGACTGGATCCTTCCATTACCTTTGTACAGCCTTACATCAAGGAAATCTATTTTAGCCTTGTCATATTGTATCTTGAATTTCAGTGCTGCATTGATGGAGTTTAGCTCAGTAAACCAAGCATCCAATTGGGAATTGGTCCCCATCCAAATAAGAAACAGATCATCAATGTACCTCCTGAAAAATCTGATCTCCTTCACGTGGAATAAGTGTGTTTCAAGTTCTTCAAAGATGGACATAAACAAGTTAGCATAGGATGGGGCCACATTGGACCCCATCGCCATCCCTGTAAGTTGTAAGAAGAATTGGTTTTCAGATCTAAAATAGTTAGTCCTTAGGCAGAATTCCACAAGGTACAATAAGAACTCTGAAGGAGGTCCCACGTAAGGGTATCTAGCAAGTTGTGTTGCAGTAGCTAGAATACCCTCCTCATGAGGTATAACAGTATATAAACTTGTTATATCAAGTGTAACTAAGTAGTCATCTTCACTAATGTCATCCATCATTGTGAGTAAGTCCAACAATGTAGAGGAGTCCCTTAAATAGGAGGGTATATTTGTGACAAGAGGCGGGAGAAAAAAGTCCAAAAATGTGGCAGTGGGTTGTTGTATTGACCCAATGGCCGAGACAATTGGTCTCCCGGGTGGTTTGTGCAATTACTCATGGATCTTGGGCAGCGTATAAAACATTGGAATCCTCGGGTAAGTAACTGTCAGAAAAGCCAGAGTATCTTTATCCAAGAAGTCCTGTTGGAATGCCGTCATTAGATATTGGTCAATTTTTGTCTTGAAACCAGAAGTCGGATCACATGGCAATTTTCTGTATGTGTTTGAATCCATAAGTTGTGAAAGAATTTCTGCCATGTAATCCCTTTAGTTCCATAGAACCACTGCTCCACCTTTGCCAGCCTCCCGTATTATAAGAGACTTGTCATCTGTGAGCATATTTAATGCTTCACATTCTTCTGTGGAAAAATTATTAAATGAATCATTCCGATGGAATATTGTTGAGTCTTCCATCTCCTTGTGAGTTAGTCTAGTAAAAGTATTGATACTTGAATTATTCGATCTCGGGACAAAAGAAGATTTCTTATGAAATTGTTTTTGTTCCTGCTTACTATTTCCAAATTTTTCTTTTAGTAATAACTGACGTTGGAATTTCTTGATATCAATAAACAGGTCAAATGGGTCTGTTCTGCACGTCAGGACAAATGTCAATCCCTTTTTGAGTATCTGCAGTTCTAAAGTACTAAGGGGATGATCGCTCAGGTTGACTTCAATATTTTCCGCTGTTATTTTTGTGGTAATATTGGAGGTTTTCTCTTTGTACCCCCCTCGCTCTGAAGTGGCTCTTTTCCTTGCAAGTTTTTTGATCGAGTGATTACTCCTGAGGCCTGTTCTGCTTTTATAGTGGTATTAGGTAAAGACTCCCCTTCTGAACCAGAGCCAGAACCAGAGCTCTCAACTGTCTTCAAATCCCTTGGTTTCTGGTATCTAGGGCTTCTCCTACAGTTTTGAAATTGGCTCTGTCTCTCCTGTCTTATCGCGATAATCACTGATAACAGCTTCTAGCTTTTTGTTTTTGTCAAGTCAGGCTCGTATTTGTTAACTTGTTCTTGTAGTTTCTGAAGCCAGTTTTCATTAGTATCAGCCTGTAACTTGATTACCCTTACGTGGGACCTCCTTCAGAGTTCCCATTCTTCTTACAACTGACAGGGACGGTGATGGGGTCCAATGTGGCCCCATCCTATGCTAACTTGTTTATGTCCATATTTGAAGAACTTGAAACACACTTATTCCTCGTAAAGGAGATCAGATTTTTCAGGAGGTACATTGATGATCTGTTTCTTATTTGGACGGGGACCAATTCCCAATTGGATGCTTGGTTTACTGAGCTAAACTCCATCAATGCAGCACTGAAATTCCAGATACAATATGACAAGGCCAAAATAGATTTCCTCGATGTGAGGCTGTACAAAGGTAATGAAAGGATCCAGTCCACCCTTTTACGAAAGGAAACAGATCGTAATGCCCTCCTACATTATTCTAGTTGCCATCCCCCGGCACTGAAAAAGGTGCTTCCTAAGTCCCAGCTGCAGAGAGTTCTAAGGAACAATACAGAAGAGATTAATATGGATATCCAACTAGCTGAGATGTAGGGCCATTTTCAAGCAAGGAGTTACCTGATCAAACTGAAAGAGCAGCAGAAGTTACTCCTGAAGCCTTCAGCAACTAAAAATCACAAAGATGACAATAGAATGACATTCGTCACCACCTATACTGGCGAGAAGAAGCAGTTAGCCACTTACCCTTGACAAATTTCCCACCTCAACGTATAGGATTTAAAAGGGCCAGATTGCTTAGAGATTATTTGGTCAAAACTGATCCACAACAGTGCTATAGAAAATCCACCTGGTTAGACAACAAAAAAACAAGTGTCTACCGTTATCTGGGCTGTACTACTGGGCTGTGTATGATCAAAGTTCCTTGAGAGCCATTATCCATATTGTTGAGAACCATGACTCTATTATATTTTTTTGTACTTTTTTTCTACTTTATATAGTAATGTGTGCTGGTTACTATGCTTTTATTTATATATTTTTTTGATTTTTATAGTTTTTTTCTTTTTGATTTGTTTTGCCTCTGCTTTTGAATATTTGGAGCGGTAGCAGAGACAATACATTTTAAATTGCTTGCTGCTTATGACTACTATTTGTTGCACCTTGGTTTATTACCATTGGATGTCTGGAGTGTGATCTGATTTGTAAAATATATATATATATATATATATATATATATACTTAACATTTAAATTACATTGGTTTTTTATAATAAATTATGGTTACGTATATTATGTGCTAAAAAAGACTGGAGAGTGCCTATCTTCTATATTTACAGTCAGGACAGCATTTGGCAATACAGACTGGTTTAAGATCACAAAAGGCGTGCGACAAGGATGCATCCTATCACCGGCCCTGTTCAATCTGTACGCTGAAATGATCATGAGGTGATGTAATCTAGATGAATCACCAATTGGTGTGAAAATTGGTGGGAGGAACATCAACAATCTTCAATATGCCAACGATATACACGATATACCGATTTTTATATACAAATACATTATATATATATATATGTCAGTATATGGACAGGTTATAATATAATATATTTAATAATTATTCTTTAAAACAAACCCCCAATAAAATGCATATATAAAACAATTAAAATTAATATAACTTCCTAAATTCTTTATATTAGTTGAATTTATAAACATATTGAATAATATTTCTAGAAAACCAGATATGAATCAAACTATACAAGCGTAAACTGTTACAATATTCTTTACAAAGCAAACCAAATTTATCTTTAGAATTAACCTTATTCACATTTGAATTGCATTACATCACCACTATGAAATACCACAATATATGTTACTAACTTAAGAGTACCTAGTTAAACGATATAACAAGATGCTTTAGCAACCAATTTCTCTGAGCTGAAATAAACTCTTTTTAGCTTCAATTAAGGCAAGTTCTAAAATATAATATAGTTACCAATAACGTAATGCACACCAGAAAGATTTACTTACAATAATGGGCCTGACTAAGGAATATGCAACACAAAGGATATTTATCTAGCAAATAAATTAATTACTTAGCATACAAGAGTGACTAGTTAAGACTACACAGGACTATAAATGCAGGCTAAAATACAAAGTGCCCTTTTAAAATGTCTAACTGCACTTTAGTTATAGTTACCAAATACCTTTGATTTAAATATTAAAATATAGATTTATCAATCGCATATACTTCACCAAAATAACCAAATCGATAATTCAGCTTCCAGAACTTCTTGCGTCACCTTATATGAAATACAGTCTCACCATCAATCACTGCTAATCTAAATATCTCCCTATATAGTGATTATTTAACATACTATAACTTTTTGCTTTAATCACTTACAATTTTAATTATAAATGGGATAATATAATGTCATTTTTCTGATTACTCCAATACTAAATGCAAGCATGTTTCTAGCGATCATACCAATAAGCAATTACATTGTCGATTATTTGCTTTCCCTAGAATCATCTTAATATGACATACATACCTTGAGATCAGCAAACATATGTCATTTTCATATAATTATATCTACTTTGGATTACTATCCCATACAGATTAATATTTCATATCTGTATATCTCTCTTTGAGAGTACAAAACACATAGGATATTATTTAAAATACCAATTATATGTGTACTTATTAGATGCCTGAAAGATATAAAGAAATAGGTTATTAAAATTGGACATTTTAAAATTGACTGTATTGCTATTTATTTAATTCCAGTATACACTTATATAATATGTTACCGTTATACAAATAGACAATCTCATATCCATTATTTTGTACCTATTATTTGATAGTCTGAGGCACATATTAAATATTTGAAAACTATATAGATAATTTGTTATCAAACGTTCATAGGTTAAGATATTTTGAAATCTTTTTAAACCATGATTTACATTTCTAGTTTGTCTGGAAATGAGGATGTGTATTGTAACTCAGCAGGGACAATTTAGCACTTATATGAGGACAGCTGGATCCTCTGAACATGTTTGAAAATTCAACCATTCCCACAGACGGACCGTCTATTCCCACAGGGTGCCTGTGAGTTCCTTAGCTATCTTGGGCAGGAAGCCCATATATGGGCATATACCTCTGAGGGTGAAGAAAATGACTGCCTGAACTAATTAGACCAAATGTTTCATTGATGAATGAGAGAGGGGGTTGATCTGTTACAGTGACGTCTGGAGTTTTACAAATAAAATAAATTATTTGGCGTATACAATCATATATATATTAAATAAATTATATATATATATATATATATATATATATATATATTATTTAATAACATTCATAGATATTCTAATATATAAATATATTTATATTAAGTATTTGTAAATTAAAAAATTGAGTAATTTACAATTTTGGGCTTAATATGAATAAATTCTGAAGTGTTTTTATATATAAATAGCTAGATCACATTGCAGTTGTAAAATAGTTAATAGAAACAGAAATCTCAATAAATGTCTTGGACGATTTAAAAAGGTATTACACTTCAACATCTATTTTAATATCTATGTATTTTAAAAGTTTAGCTTTATTGTATATAATTTCCTGCACCTCATAAAAAGAGATATATTTTGTGACATTTGTCCTTGGCTTCCAGTAAAATATGTCAGCATATGTTTCAAAATTAAGATAAGTCCATAAAGGCAATCATCAAACAGTTGTTAATCAACAAAAGAAAAAATGCACAAACAACATGTGCTATACACATATGACATATCTATTTTATTCTACACAATAATATAGTAATAATAATAATATAACATGCCCTTGTGATTTGTTTATTTTTTGTGTGAAAAGGTGCAAATTAAATGTCATTCTGGGTATCAGGTGGGGTTATTAGCAGGTAGGAGAGCAAGTGTTAATTGAAGAATGGTAGGCAAGGAGGTATGAATTTATTACAGTGAGCAGGATCTAGGGAATTAACCTTTTAACGCCGTTATGCCGTTCTACTCCGTCATAATTACACTGGGCATTAGAGCCGTTATGACGGACTAGCACGTCATAGCCAACAGCTGTCCTGAAGCCTACTGCGCTTCCTGGATTTGATCGCGGTCTGGAGGGCGTTCCTAGGGTTATAGGGACGTCCCCCATACCCGATCCAATAATTGAAATCTCGCGATTGTGTGCACGATCACGTGATTTCAATTTGTCTACATCGGAACAGTTGTTCCGATGTAGACACTTTAACCCCAGCAGGAAAGGGTTATGGGTTAATGCAGCAGGGGGGTCATGGTAAGGGTTAAAGGCACACGAAGCCCAACATTTTTCTATCATGATTCAAATAGAGCATGCAATTTAAAACCACTTTTAACATTTGTTCTATGATCAAATTTGCTTTGTTTTCTTAGTATCCTTTGTTGAAAAATATACCTAAGTAGGATCAGGATAAATAAAAAGACAGAAGCGCTCAACCTGGAAACGAACAATAGCATAATTGCTTGTTCTATGGCTAATTACCACCCAAGAAGCAGCCTCTTTTTGCTCAACATGTGCCTTTCACAGAGAAGAACTTTCCTGAAGCATATTAGTCTGATCCTGACTTCACAGTACAGTCCAGCCCCGAAATACCAGGAAGTCCCTCTCTGAACGAGAGAAACAGCAAAACCCCAGATGTACGTTTCGGCCTATTGTGGGCCTCATCAGTGAGGTGCAGCCATATCCCTCTAGGCACACTGAGGGATCTAGGCACACTAAGTAGGATCAGGCGTATCAACAATGCACTACTAGGAGGAAGCTGCTGATTGGTGGCTGCACATATATGCCTCTTGTCATTGGCTCATCTGATGTGACCAGCTAGCTTTCAGTAGTGCATTCCTGCTACTATATACATTGGGAAGTTGATAAAATTGCCCGCTCTATCTGAATCATAATAGAAACAATTTTGGTTTTATGTTGCTTTTTTATGTTTTGGGGTTTTTTATGGAAAAAATTAAAGGGACAGTGTATTTTAATAGCAGGTCTAAGCTAAATTTCTTTCTTTTTTTATGAAACAAAATAAAAATGTAAAGTAAAATATTTTTTAATTAAATTAAAACTAATATAGCTGTACATCCTATTGATGCTCGTTAATTATCATTCTTTGATAGGTACTTCCTTTTAGTGCTTCCTATTGCTTATTAAGAAGTTCCTATAAGCCAATTAGCATCAGTATAAAATGTGCAACTGTTATTGAAATTAAATATCTTTATAGTATACCAACATGTTATACTATGCTCTTTCATATGGATGACAGAAACATTATGAGCACAGTGGGGTTTTTCTTTAAGTTAAAGCTATCTTCATAGTGACTGACCACCATTGTGTCCCCCAAGTTTATCAAATATTAGTGTTTCCTGCACATTTGGGGCAAGATTACAAGTTGCGCGGCAAATCATTTGCGAAAACAACCCGTGTGTTATGGCTTTTTCACATTTGGGGTTGCGCAGCTATTACAAGTTGAAAAATAACTTATTTTGCACACGCCTTAAACCACGTAATTCAAACAGCCAAATCGCGTGTGCATTCACGTATTCCCCATAGAAGTCAATGGAGAAGACAAATAGAAAAAAAAAACACATAAAAACCCTAAGATGTTGTACAAAGCCCTTGACGTATTCTCCTTGAAAAGTGTACATGAAAATGCGAATATTTCATATTGTGAAAATGTTTTCGTAACGGAATATGTTGTAATTATTTCTAAATAAATATGTCTCTATATATGTGAGATATGTATATGAATATATATATATATATATATATATATACTGTATATACACATATATATATATATGTCTAGATATCTCAAGATCTATATGTGATTATCTCTTTGAAAATCCCTCTGAGATATTGTTTAATGTGCATAAGATTGTAACGTAAAATATTTTCATTATCTCCATTGTTAAAGGGACAATGAACCCAATTTTTTTCTTTCGTGATTCAGATAAAGCATGCAATTTTAAGCAACTTTCTAATGTTTTGGTGAACAACCTGGGTTGTTCTTGCTGATTGGTGGATAAATTCACCCACCAATAAACAAGCGCTGTCCAGGGTTCTAAACAAAAAATTGGCTGGCTCCTTAGCTTAGATGCTTTCTGTTTCAAATAAAGATAGGAAGAGAACGAAGAAAAATTGATAATAGGAGGAAATTGCATGTTCTATCTGAATCACAAAAGAAACAAATTTGGGTTCAGTGTCCCTTTAAACATATCTCTATACATATAAATCCATGTTTCTCTATCTACTGTATGTGTTTGTATGTTAATGCAAAATCCCTGCGTCTGCTTTTTTTTTTTTTTTAATACCCGAGATCTCGTATCTTTTAGCCCATATAACGTTCGTGTGCAATATTTTTATAAAATTATTTTTATTAGACAGTGCTAATATGAATGTAACTTTGTAATGTATTTTTGAAGTTTTTCGTGAAACTTTTATGCTGCACAAAACTGTTAACAAAAACAAAAGATAAAGACCAGCGCCCAAAAACACAGAAAGATAACAATTAAAACTTAAATGTGCGCAAATAAATGCTAAAGCTTGTAGGTAAAAAAAGGGTAGGTGACTAGATAAATCCAAAGTTCAATTTGTGTATTGGATATAAATAAATAATATATATATCTCTATATCTCAAAACTGTTAACTACAGCTCTTCGAGCGCAGAAAGGATTGATGCGTAAAAGGCAAATGCGCGCGTGCAATCGTGATTTTTCAAGACTTGTAATAGCTGCCAATGGATATTGACTGCGAAAAGACCATATCGCACGCAGGAAAACTCATAATGTGCGACACATAATCTTGCCTTTGGCCTCCCCAATATATAGAGATGCCTATGGTTCCTGGAGATGCCTTTGGCTTTATTTTAAAAAAACAAACATGCAATATATATTAAAATACCCACTATTAGATGTCACAAAGGAAAAAATGCCCCCTTTTTCCAGAGATGGGGCAATTGGGAAGTAAGAGGTTAACAGTTAGTGATGTCGAGAATAGTTCGCCGGCGAATAGTTCCCGGCGAACATAGCATGTTCGCGTTCACCGCGGCGGGCGAACATATGCGATGTTCGATCCGCCCCCTATTCATCATCATTGAGTAAACTTTGACCCTGTATCTCACAGTCTGCAGACACATTCCAGCCAATCAGCAGCAGACCCTCCCTCCCAGCTCCTGGACAGCAGCCATTTTAGATTCATTCGGAAGCTGCATTGTTAGTGAGAGGAGGGACAGTGTAGCTGCTGGTGATTTAATAGGGAAATTGATAGCTAGGCTAGTGTATTCAGTGTCCACTACAGTCCTGAAGGACTCATCTCATCTCTGCTGTAAGGACAGCACCCCAAAAAGCCCTTTTTAGGGCTAGAACATCATTTATTTTTTTTCCTGTGTAATCTAATTGCAGTTGCCTGCCTGCCAAGCCACTTGCCCAGTGCCACCACTCATATCTGGTGTAACAGTAGTGTAAATTTAAAAAAAAAAACGTTTTGGAATGTGAAACATCAGTCTGCTTGTGTAATCTAATTGCAGTTGCCTGCCTGCCAAGCCACTTGCCCAGTGCCACCACTCATATCTGGTGTAACAGTAGTGTAGATTTAAAAAAATAACTTTTTTGACTGTGAAACATCAGTCTGCTAGTGTAATCTAATTGCAGTTGCCTGCCTGTCAGCGTGTGTGCCAGGCCCACTTGCCCTGTGCCACCACTCATATCTGGTGTAACAGTAGTGTAAATTTAAAAAAAAAAAAACTTTTTGGAATGTGAAACATCAGTCTGCTTGTGTAATCTAATTGCAGTTGCCTGCCTGCCAAGCCACTTGCCCAGTGCCACCACTCATATTTTGGAATGTGAAACATCAGTCTGCTTGTGTAATCTAATTGCAGTTGACTGCCTGCCAGCGTGTGTGCCAGGCCCACTTGCCCGGTGCCACCACTCATATCTGGTGTAACAGTAGTGTAAATTTAAAAAAAAAAAACTTATTGGAATGTGAAACATCAGTCTGCTAGTGTAATCTAATTGCAGTTGCCTGCCTGTCAGCGTGTGTGCCAGGCCCACTTGCCCAGTGCCACCACTCATATCTGGTGTAACAGTAGTGTAAATTTAAAAAAAAAACTTTTTTGACAGTGAAACATCAGTCTGCTTGTGTAATCTAATTGCAGTTGCCTGCCTGCCAGCGTGTGTGCCAGGCTCACAGCGTATACTGTGCCCACTTGCCCAGTGCCACCACTCATATCTGGTGTAACAGTAGTGTAAATTTAAAAAAAAAAAAACTTTTTTGACTGTGAAACATCAGTCTGCTTGTGTAATCTAATTGCAGTTGCCTGCCTGCCAGCGTGTGTGCCAGGCCCACTTGCCCAGTGCCACCACTCATATCTGGTGTAACAGTAGTGTAAATTTTTTAAAAAAAAACTTTTTTGGCTGTGAAACACCAGTCTGCTAGTGTAATCTAATTGCAGTTGACTGCCTGCCAGCGTGTGTGCCAGGCCCACTTGCCCAGTGCCACCACTCATATCTGGTGTAACAGTAGTGTAAATTTAAAAAAAAAAAACTTTTTGGAATGTGAAACATCAGTCTGCTTGTGTAATCTAATTGCAGTTGCCTGCCTGCCAAGCCACTTGCCCAGTGCCACCACTCATATCTGGTGTAACAGTAGTGTAGATTTAAAAAAAAAAACTTTTTTGACTGTGAAACATCAGTCTGCTAGTGTAATCTAATTGCAGTTGCCTGTCTGCCAGTGTGTGTGCCAGGCTCACAGCGTATACTGTGCCCACTTGCCCAGTGCCACCACTCATATCTGGTGTAACAGTAGTGTAAATTTAAAAAAAAAACTTTTTTGACTGTGAAACATCAGTCTGCTAGTGTAATCTAATTGCAGTTGCCTGCCTGCCAGCGTGTGTGCCAGGCCCACTTGCCCAGTGCCACCACTCATATCTGGTGTAACAGTAGTGTAACTTTAAAAAAACAACAACTTTTTTTACTGTAAAACATCAGTCTGCTAGTGTAATCTAATTGCAGTTGCCTGCCTGCCAGCGTGTGTGCCAGGCCCACTTGCCCAGTGCCACCACTCATATCTGGTGTAACAGTAGTGTAAATTTAAAAAAAAAAAACTTTTTGACTGTGAAACATCCGTCTGCTTGTGTAATCTAATTGCAGGTGCCTGCCTGCCAGCATGTGTGCCAGGCCCACTTGCCCAGTGCCACCACTCATATCTGGTGTAACAGTAGTGTAAATTTAAAAAAAAAAAATACTTTTTTGACTGTGAAACATCAGTCTTCTAGTGTAATCTAATTGCAGTTGCCTGCCTGCCAGCGTGTGTGCCAGACTCACAGTGTATACTATGCCCACTTGCCCAGTGCCACCACTCATATCTGGTGTAACAGTAGTGTAAATTTAAAAAAAATAAATACTTTTTTGACTGTGAAACATCAGTCTTCTAGTGTAATCTAATTGCAGTTGCCTGCCTGCCAGCGTGTGTGCCAGACTCACAGCGTATACTATGCCCACTTGCCCAGTGCCACCACTCATATCTGGTGTAACAGTAGTGTAAATTTAAAAAAAAAAAATTGACTGTGAAACATCAGTCTGCTTGTCTAATCTAATTGCAGTTGCCTGCCTGCCTGCCAGCGTGTGTGCCAGGCCCACTTGCCCAGTGCCACCACTCATATCTGGTGTAACAGTAGTGTAAATTTAAAAAAAAAAAAAACTTTTTTGACTGTGAAACATCAGTCTGCTAGTGTAATCTAATTGCAGTTGCCTGCCTGCCAGGGTGTGTGCCAGGCCCACTTGCCCAGTGCCACCACTCATATCTTGTTTAATAGTAGTGTAAGTGTACATTTAAAAAAAAAACTTTTTGGACTGTGCAACATCAGTCTGCTTTTTTGTGTCAGGCTCACAGCGTATACTGTGCCCACTTGCCCAGTGCCACCACTCATATCTTGTTTAATAGTAGTGTAAGTGTACATTTAAAAAAATAAAAACTTTTTGGACTGTGAAACATCAGTCTGCTTTTTTGTGCCAGGCTCAAAGCGTATACTGTGCCCACTTGCCCAGTGCACCACTCAAATCTTGTTTAATAGTAGTGTAAGTGTACATTTAAAAACAAAAAAAAATTTTTGGACTGTGAAATATCAGTCTGCTTTTTTGTGTCAGGCTCACAGCTTATACTGGGCCCACTTTCCCAGTGCCACCACTCATATCTTGTTTAATAGTAGTGTAAGTGTACATTTAAAAAAATTAAAACTTTTTGGACTGTGAAACATCAGTCTGCTTTTTTGTGTCAGGCTCACAGCGTATACTGTGCCCACTAGCCCAGTGCCACCACTCATATCTTGTTTAATAGTAGTGTAAGTGTACATTTAAAAAAAAAAAAAATTTGGACTGTGATACATCAGTCTGCTTTTTTGTGTCAGGCTCACAGCGTATACTGTGCCCACTTGCCCAGTGCCACCACTCATATCTTGTTTAATAGTAGTGTAAGTGTACATTTAAAAACCAAAAAAACTTTTTTGACTGTGAAACATCAGTCTACTTTTTTGTGTCAGGCTCATAGCGTATACTGTGCCCACTTGCCCAGTGCCACCACTCATATCTTGTTTAATAGTAGTATAAGTGTACATTTAAAAACAAGAAAACCTTTTTGGACTGTGAAACATCAGTCTGCTTTTTTGTGTCAGGCTCACAGCTTATACTGGGCCCACTTGCCCAGTGTCACCACTCATATCTTGTTTAATAGTAGTGTAAGTGTACATTTAAAAAAATAAAAACTTTTTGGACTGTGAAACATCAGTCTGCTTTTTTGTGTCAAGCTCACAGCGTATACTGTGCCCACTTGCCCAGTGCCACCACTCATATCTTGTTTAATAGTAGTGTAAGTGTACATTTAAAAACAAAAAAACCTTTTTGGACTGTGAAACATCATTCTGCTTTTTTGTGTCAGGTTCACAGCTTATACTGGGCCCACTTTCCCAGTGCCACCACTCATATCTTGTTTAATAGTAGTGTAAGTGTACATTTAAAAAAATTAAAACTTTTTGGACTGTGAAACATCAGTCTGCTTTTTTGTGTCAGGCTCACAGCGTATACTGTGCCCACTTGCCCAGTGCCACCACTCATATCTTGTTTAATAGTAGTGTAAGTGTACATTTAAAAACAAGAAAACCTTTTTGGACTGTGAAACATCAGTCTGCTTTTTTGTGTCAGGCTCACAGCTTATACTGGGCCCACTTGCCCAGTGTCACCACTCATATCTTGTTTAATAGTAGTGTAAGTGTACATTTAAAAAAATAAAAACTTTTTGGACTGTGAAACATCAGTCTGCTTTTTTGTGTCAAGCTCACAGCGTATACTGTGCCCACTTGCCCAGTGCCACCACTAATATCTTGTTTAATAGTAGTGTAAGTGTACATTTAAAAACAAAAAAACCTTTTTGGACTGTGAAACATCATTCTGCTTTTTTGTGTCAGGTTCACAGCTTATACTGGGCCCACTTTCCCAGTGCCACCACTCATATCTTGTTTAATAGTAGTGTAAGTGTACATTTAGAAAAATTAAAACTTTTTGGACTGTGAAACATCAGTCTGCTTTTTTGTGTCAGGCTCACAGTGTATACTGTGCCCACTTGCCCAGTGCCACCACTCATATCTTGTTTAATAGTAGTGTAAGTGTACATTTGAAAACAAAAAAAAACTTTTTGGACTGTGAAACATCAGTCTGATTTTTTGTGTCAGGCTCACAGCTTATACTGGGCCTACTTGCCCAGTGCCACCACTCATATCTTGTTTAATAGTAGTGTAAGTGTACATTTAAAAAAAAAAAAACTTTTTGGACTGTGAAACATCAGTCTGCTTTTTTGTGTCAGGCTCACAGCGTATACTGTGCCCACTTGCCCAGTGCCACCACTCATATCTTGTTTAATAGTAGTGTAAGTGTACATTTAAAAAAATAAAAACTTTTTGGACTGTGAAATATCAGTCTGCTTTTTTGTGTCAGGCTCACAGCGTATACTGTGCCCACTTGCCCAGTGCCACCACTCATATCTTGTTTAATAGTAGTGTAAGTGTACATTTAAAAAAAAAAAAACTTTTTGGACTGTGAAACATCAGTCTGCTTTTTTGTGTCAGGCTCACAGCGTATACTGTGCCCACTTGCCCAGTGCCACCACTCATATCTTGTTTAATAGTAGTGTAAGTGTACATTTAAAAAAAAAAAAACTTTTTGGACTGTGAAACATCAGTCTGATTTTTTGTGTCAGGCTCACATCTTATACTGTGCCCACTTGCCCAGTGCCACCACTCATATCTTGTTTAATAGTAGTGTAAGTGTACATTTTAAAAAAAAAAACTTTTTGGACTGTGAAACATCAGTCTGCTTTTTTGTGTCAGGCTCACAGCGTATACTGTGCCCACTTGCCCAGTGCCACCACTCATATCTTGTTTAATAGTAGTGTAAGTGTACATTTAAAAAAAAAAAAAAAAAAATTTGGACTGTGAAACATCAGTCTGCTTTTTTGTGTCAGGCTCATAGCGTATACTGTGCCCACTTGCCCAGTGCCACCACTCATATCTTGTTTAATAGTAGTGTAAGTGTACATTTAAAAACAAGAAAACCTTTTTGGACTGTGAAACATCAGTCTGATTTTTGTGTCAGGCTCACAGCGTATACTGTGCCCACTTGCCCAGTGTCACCACTCATATCTTGTTTAATAGTAGTGTAAGTGTCCATTTAAAAAAATAAAAACTTTTTGCACTGTGAAACATCAGTCTGCTTTTTTGTGTCAGGCTCACAGCGTATACTGTGCCCACTTGCCCAGTGCCACCACTCATATCTTGTTTAATAGTAGTGTAAGTGTACATTTAAAAACAAAAAAACCTTTTTGGACTGTGAAACATCATTCTGCTTTTTTGTGTCAGGTTCACAGCTTATACTGGGCCCACTTTCCCAGTGCCACCACTCATATCTTGTTTAATAGTAGTGTAAGTGTACATTTAAAAAAATTAAAACTTTTTGGACTGTGAAACATCAGTCTGCTTTTTTGTGTCAGGCTCACAGCGTATACTGTGCCCACTTGCCCAGTGCCACCACTCATATCTTGTTTAATAGTAGTGTAAGTGTACATTTAAAAACAAGAAAACCTTTTTGGACTGTGAAACATCAGTCTGCTTTTTTGTGTCAGGCTCACAGCTTATACTGGGCCCACTTGCCCAGTGTCACCACTCATATCTTGTTTAATAGTAGTGTAAGTGTACATTTAAAAAAATAAAAACTTTTTGGACTGTGAAACATCAGTCTGCTTTTTTGTGTCAAGCTCACAGCGTATACTGTGCCCACTTGCCCAGTGCCACCACTAATATCTTGTTTAATAGTAGTGTAAGTGTACATTTAAAAACAAAAAAACCTTTTTGGACTGTGAAACATCATTCTGCTTTTTTGTGTCAGGTTCACAGCTTATACTGGGCCCACTTTCCCAGTGCCACCACTCATATCTTGTTTAATAGTAGTGTAAGTGTACATTTAGAAAAATTAAAACTTTTTGGACTGTGAAACATCAGTCTGCTTTTTTGTGTCAGGCTCACAGTGTATACTGTGCCCACTTGCCCAGTGCCACCACTCATATCTTGTTTAATAGTAGTGTAAGTGTACATTTGAAAACAAAAAAAAACTTTTTGGACTGTGAAACATCAGTCTGATTTTTTGTGTCAGGCTCACAGCTTATACTGGGCCTACTTGCCCAGTGCCACCACTCATATCTTGTTTAATAGTAGTGTAAGTGTACATTTAAAAAAAAAAAAACTTTTTGGACTGTGAAACATCAGTCTGCTTTTTTGTGTCAGGCTCACAGCGTATACTGTGCCCACTTGCCCAGTGCCACCACTCATATCTTGTTTAATAGTAGTGTAAGTGTACATTTAAAAAAATAAAAACTTTTTGGACTGTGAAATATCAGTCTGCTTTTTTGTGTCAGGCTCACAGCGTATACTGTGCCCACTTGCCCAGTGCCACCACTCATATCTTGTTTAATAGTAGTGTAAGTGTACATTTAAAAAAAAAAAAACTTTTTGGACTGTGAAACATCAGTCTGCTTTTTTGTGTCAGGCTCACAGCGTATACTGTGCCCACTTGCCCAGTGCCACCACTCATATCTTGTTTAATAGTAGTGTAAGTGTACATTTAAAAAAAAAAAAACTTTTTGGACTGTGAAACATCAGTCTGATTTTTTGTGTCAGGCTCACATCTTATACTGTGCCCACTTGCCCAGTGCCACCACTCATATCTTGTTTAATAGTAGTGTAAGTGTACATTTAAAAAAAAAAAACTTTTTGGACTGTGAAACATCAGTCTGCTTTTTTGTGTCAGGCTCACAGCGTATACTGTGCCCACTTGCCCAGTGCCACCACTCATATCTTGTTTAATAGTAGTGTAAGTGTACATTTAAAAAAAAAAAAAAAAAAAATTTGGACTGTGAAACATCAGTCTGCTTTTTTGTGTCAGGCTCATAGCGTATACTGTGCCCACTTGCCCAGTGCCACCACTCATATCTTGTTTAATAGTAGTGTAAGTGTACATTTAAAAACAAGAAAACCTTTTTGGACTGTGAAACATCAGTCTGATTTTTGTGTCAGGCTCACAGCTTATACTGGGCCCACTTGCCCAGTGTCACCACTCATATCTTGTTTAATAGTAGTGTAAGTGTCCATTTAAAAAAATAAAAACTTTTTGCACTGTGAAACATCAGTCTGCTTTTTTGTGTCAGGCTCACAGCGTATACTGTGCCCACTTGCCCAGTGCCACCACTCATATCTTGTTTAATAGTAGTGTAAGTGTACATTTAAAAACAAAAAAACCTTTTTGGACTGTGAAACATCATTCTGCTTTTTTGTGTCAGGTTCACAGCTTATACTGGGCCCACTTTCCCAGTGCCACCACTCATATCTTGTTTAATAGTAGTGTAAGTGTACATTTAAAAAAATTAAAACTTTTTGGACTGTGAAACATCAGTCTGCTTTTTTGTGTCAGGCTCACAGCGTATACTGTGCCCACTTGCCCAGTGCCACCACTCATATCTTGTTTAATAGTAGTGTAAGTGTACATTTAAAATAAAAAAAAAATTTGGACTGTGAAACATCAGTCTGCTTTTTTGTGTCAGACTCACAGCGTATACTGTGCCCACTTGCCCAGTGCCACCACTCATATCTTGTTTAATAGTAGTGTAAGTGTACATTTAAAAACTAAAAAAACTTTTTTGACTGTGAAACATCAGTCTGCTTTCTTGTGTCAGGCTCATAGCGTATACTGTGCCCACTTGCCCAGTGCCACCACTCATATCTTGTTTAATAGTAGTGTAAGTGTACATTTGAAAACAAAAAAACTTTTTGGACTGTGAAACATCAGTCTGATTTTTTGTGTCAGGCTCACAGCTTATACTGGGCCCACTTGCCCAGTGCCACCACTCATATCTTGTTTAATAGTAGTGTAAGTGTACATTTAAAAAAAAAAAAACTTTTTGGACTGTGAAACATCAGTCTGCTTTTTTGTGTCAGGCTCACAGCGTATACTGTGCCCACTTGCCCAGTGCCACCACTCAAATCTTGTTTAATAGTAGTGTAAGTGTACATTTAAAAACAAAAAAAAATTTTTGGACTGTGAAATATCAGTCTGCTTTTTTGTGTCAGGCTCACAGCTTATACTGGGCCCACTTTCCCAGTGCCACCACTCATATCTTGTTTAATAGTAGTGTAAGTGTACATTTAAAAAAATTAAAACTTTTTGGACTGTGAAACATCAGTCTGCTTTTTTGTGTCAGGCTCACAGCGTATACTGTGCCCACTAGCCCAGTGCCACCACTCATATCTTGTTTAATAGTAGTGTAAGTGTACATTTAAAAAAAAAAAAAATTTGGACTGTGATACATCAGTCTGCTTTTTTGTGTCAGGCTCACAGCGTATACTGTGCCCACTTGCCCAGTGCCACCACTCATATCTTGTTTAATAGTAGTGTAAGTGTACATTTAAAAACCAAAAAAACTTTTTTGACTGTGAAACATCAGTCTACTTTTTTGTGTCAGGCTCATAGCGTATACTGTGCCCACTTGCCCAGTGCCACCACTCATATCTTGTTTAATAGTAGTGTAAGTGTACATTTAAAAACAAGAAAACCTTTTTGGACTGTGAAACATCAGTCTGCTTTTTTGTGTCAGGCTCACAGCTTATACTGGGCCCACTTGCCCAGTGTCACCACTCATATCTTGTTTAATAGTAGTGTAAGTGTACATTTAAAAAAATAAAAACTTTTTGGACTGTGAAACATCAGTCTGCTTTTTTGTGTCAGGCTCACAGCGTATACTGTGCCCACTTGCCCAGTGCCACCACTCATATCTTGTTTAATAGTAGTGTAAGTGTACATTTAAAAACAAAAAAACCTTTTTGGACTGTGAAACATCATTCTGCTTTTTTGTGTCAGGTTCACAGCTTATACTGGGCCCACTTTCCCAGTGCCACCACTCATATCTTGTTTAATAGTAGTGTAAGTGTACATTTAAAAAAATTAAAACTTTTTGGACTGTGAAACATCAGTCTGCTTTTTTGTGTCAGGCTCACAGCGTATACTGTGCCCACTTGCCCAGTGCCACCACTCATATCTTGTTTAATAGTAGTGTAAGTGTACATTTAAAAACAAGAAAACCTTTTTGGACTGTGAAACATCAGTCTGCTTTTTTGTGTCAGGCTCACAGCTTATACTGGGCCCACTTGCCCAGTGTCACCACTCATATCTTGTTTAATAGTAGTGTAAGTGTACATTTAAAAAAATAAAAACTTTTTGGACTGTGAAACATCAGTCTGCTTTTTTGTGTCAAGCTCACAGCGTATACTGTGCCCACTTGCCCAGTGCCACCACTAATATCTTGTTTAATAGTAGTGTAAGTGTACATTTAAAAACAAAAAAACCTTTTTGGACTGTGAAACATCATTCTGCTTTTTTGTGTCAGGTTCACAGCTTATACTGGGCCCACTTTCCCAGTGCCACCACTCATATCTTGTTTAATAGTAGTGTAAGTGTACATTTAGAAAAATTAAAACTTTTTGGACTGTGAAACATCAGTCTGCTTTTTTGTGTCAGGCTCACAGTGTATACTGTGCCCACTTGCCCAGTGCCACCACTCATATCTTGTTTAATAGTAGTGTAAGTGTACATTTGAAAACAAAAAAAAACTTTTTGGACTGTGAAACATCAGTCTGATTTTTTGTGTCAGGCTCACAGCTTATACTGGGCCTACTTGCCCAGTGCCACCACTCATATCTTGTTTAATAGTAGTGTAAGTGTACATTTAAAAAAAAAACAACTTTTTGGACTGTGAAACATCAGTCTGCTTTTTTGTGTCAGGCTCACAGCGTATACTGTGCCCACTTGCCCAGTGCCACCACTCATATCTTGTTTAATAGTAGTGTAAGTGTACATTTAAAAAAATAAAAACTTTTTGGACTGTGAAATATCAGTCTGCTTTTTTGTGTCAGGCTCACAGCGTATACTGTGCCCACTTGCCCAGTGCCACCACTCATATCTTGTTTAATAGTAGTGTAAGTGTACATTTAAAAAAAAAAAAACTTTTTGGACTGTGAAACATCAGTCTGCTTTTTTGTGTCAGGCTCACAGCGTATACTGTGCCCACTTGCCCAGTGCCACCACTCATATCTTGTTTAATAGTAGTGTAAGTGTACATTTAAAAAAAAAAAAACTTTTTGGACTGTGAAACATCAGTCTGATTTTTTGTGTCAGGCTCACATCTTATACTGTGCCCACTTGCCCAGTGCCACCACTCATATCTTGTTTAATAGTAGTGTAAGTGTACATTTAAAAAAATAAAAACTTTTTGGACTGTGAAATATCAGTCTGCTTTTTTGTGTCAGGCTCACAGCGTATACTGTGCCCACTTGCCCAGTGCCACCACTCATATCTTGTTTAATAGTAGTGTAAGTGTACATTTAAAAAAAAAAAAACTTTTTGGACTGTGAAACATCAGTCTGCTTTTTTGTGTCAGGCTCACAGCGTATACTGTGCCCACTTGCCCAGTGCCACCACTCATATCTTGTTTAATAGTAGTGTAAGTGTACATTTAAAAAAAAAAAAAAACTTTTTGGACTGTGAAACATCAGTCTGATTTTTTGTGTCAGGCTCACATCTTATACTGTGCCCACTTGCCCAGTGCCACCACTCATATCTTGTTTAATAGTAGTGTAAGTGTACATTTAAAAAAAAAAAACTTTTTGGACTGTGAAACATCAGTCTGCTTTTTTGTGTCAGGCTCACAGCGTATACTGTGCCCACTTGCCCAGTGCCACCACTCATATCTTGTTTAATAGTAGTGTAAGTGTACATTTAAAAAAAAAAAAAAAAAAATTTGGACTGTGAAACATCAGTCTGCTTTTTTGTGTCAGGCTCATAGCGTATACTGTGCCCACTTGCCCAGTGCCACCACTCATATCTTGTTTAATAGTAGTGTAAGTGTACATTTAAAAACAAGAAAACCTTTTTGGACTGTGAAACATCAGTCTGATTTTTGTGTCAGGCTCACAGCTTATACTGGGCCCACTTGCCCAGTGTCACCACTCATATCTTGTTTAATAGTAGTGTAAGTGTCCATTTAAAAAAATAAAAACTTTTTGCACTGTGAAACATCAGTCTGCTTTTTTGTGTCAGGCTCACAGCGTATACTGTGCCCACTTGCCCAGTGCCACCACTCATATCTTGTTTAATAGTAGTGTAAGTGTACATTTAAAAACAAAAAAACCTTTTTGGACTGTGAAACATCATTCTGCTTTTTTGTGTCAGGTTCACAGCTTATACTGGGCCCACTTTCCCAGTGCCACCACTCATATCTTGTTTAATAGTAGTGTAAGTGTACATTTAAAAAAATTAAAACTTTTTGGACTGTGAAACATCAGTCTGCTTTTTTGTGTCAGGCTCACAGCGTATACTGTGCCCACTTGCCCAGTGCCACCACTCATATCTTGTTTAATAGTAGTGTAAGTGTACATTTAAAATAAAAAAAAAATTTGGACTGTGAAACATCAGTCTGCTTTTTTGTGTCAGACTCACAGCGTATACTGTGCCCACTTGCCCAGTGCCACCACTCATATCTTGTTTAATAGTAGTGTAAGTGTACATTTAAAAACTAAAAAAACTTTTTTGACTGTGAAACATCAGTCTGCTTTCTTGTGTCAGGCTCATAGCGTATACTGTGCCCACTTGCCCAGTGCCACCACTCATATCTTGTTTAATAGTAGTGTAAGTGTACATTTGAAAACAAAAAAACTTTTTGGACTGTGAAACATCAGTCTGATTTTTTGTGTCAGGCTCACAGCTTATACTGGGCCCACTTGCCCAGTGCCACCACTCATATCTTGTTTAATAGTAGTGTAAGTGTACATTTAAAAAAAAAAAAACTTTTTGGACTGTGAAACATCAGTCTGCTTTTTTGTGTCAGGCTCACAGCGTATACTGTGCCCACTTGCCCAGTGCCACCACTCAAATCTTGTTTAATAGTAGTGTAAGTGTACATTTAAAAACAAAAAAAAATTTTTGGACTGTGAAATATCAGTCTGCTTTTTTGTGTCAGGCTCACAGCTTATACTGGGCCCACTTTCCCAGTGCCACCACTCATATCTTGTTTAATAGTAGTGTAAGTGTACATTTAAAAAAATTAAAACTTTTTGGACTGTGAAACATCAGTCTGCTTTTTTGTGTCAGGCTCACAGCGTATACTGTGCCCACTAGCCCAGTGCCACCACTCATATCTTGTTTAATAGTAGTGTAAGTGTACATTTAAAAAAAAAAAAAATTTGGACTGTGATACATCAGTCTGCTTTTTTGTGTCAGGCTCACAGCGTATACTGTGCCCACTTGCCCAGTGCCACCACTCATATCTTGTTTAATAGTAGTGTAAGTGTACATTTAAAAACCAAAAAAACTTTTTTGACTGTGAAACATCAGTCTACTTTTTTGTGTCAGGCTCATAGCGTATACTGTGCCCACTTGCCCAGTGCCACCACTCATATCTTGTTTAATAGTAGTATAAGTGTACATTTAAAAACAAGAAAACCTTTTTGGACTGTGAAACATCAGTCTGCTTTTTTGTGTCAGGCTCACAGCTTATACTGGGCCCACTTGCCCAGTGTCACCACTCATATCTTGTTTAATAGTAGTGTAAGTGTACATTTAAAAAAATAAAAACTTTTTGGACTGTGAAACATCAGTCTGCTTTTTTGTGTCAAGCTCACAGCGTATACTGTGCCCACTTGCCCAGTGCCACCACTCATATCTTGTTTAATAGTAGTGTAAGTGTACATTTAAAAACAAAAAAACCTTTTTGGACTGTGAAACATCATTCTGCTTTTTTGTGTCAGGTTCACAGCTTATACTGGGCCCACTTTCCCAGTGCCACCACTCATATCTTGTTTAATAGTAGTGTAAGTGTACATTTAAAAAAATTAAAACTTTTTGGACTGTGAAACATCAGTCTGCTTTTTTGTGTCAGGCTCACAGCGTATACTGTGCCCACTTGCCCAGTGCCACCACTCATATCTTGTTTAATAGTAGTGTAAGTGTACATTTAAAAACAAGAAAACCTTTTTGGACTGTGAAACATCAGTCTGCTTTTTTGTGTCAGGCTCACAGCTTATACTGGGCCCACTTGCCCAGTGTCACCACTCATATCTTGTTTAATAGTAGTGTAAGTGTACATTTAAAAAAATAAAAACTTTTTGGACTGTGAAACATCAGTCTGCTTTTTTGTGTCAAGCTCACAGCGTATACTGTGCCCACTTGCCCAGTGCCACCACTAATATCTTGTTTAATAGTAGTGTAAGTGTACATTTAAAAACAAAAAAAACCTTTTTGGACTGTGAAACATCATTCTGCTTTTTTGTGTCAGGTTCACAGCTTATACTGGGCCCACTTTCCCAGTGCCACCACTCATATCTTGTTTAATAGTAGTGTAAGTGTACATTTAGAAAAATTAAAACTTTTTGGACTGTGAAACATCAGTCTGCTTTTTTGTGTCAGGCTCACAGTGTATACTGTGCCCACTTGCCCAGTGCCACCACTCATATCTTGTTTAATAGTAGTGTAAGTGTACATTTGAAAACAAAAAAAAACTTTTTGGACTGTGAAACATCAGTCTGATTTTTTGTGTCAGGCTCACAGCTTATACTGGGCCTACTTGCCCAGTGCCACCACTCATATCTTGTTTAATAGTAGTGTAAGTGTACATTTAAAAAAAAAACAACTTTTTGGACTGTGAAACATCAGTCTGCTTTTTTGTGTCAGGCTCACAGCGTATACTGTGCCCACTTGCCCAGTGCCACCACTCATATCTTGTTTAATAGTAGTGTAAGTGTACATTTAAAAAAATAAAAACTTTTTGGACTGTGAAATATCAGTCTGCTTTTTTGTGTCAGGCTCACAGCGTATACTGTGCCCACTTGCCCAGTGCCACCACTCATATCTTGTTTAATAGTAGTGTAAGTGTACATTTAAAAAAAAAAAAACTTTTTGGACTGTGAAACATCAGTCTGCTTTTTTGTGTCAGGCTCACAGCGTATACTGTGCCCACTTGCCCAGTGCCACCACTCATATCTTGTTTAATAGTAGTGTAAGTGTACATTTAAAAAAAAAAAAACTTTTTGGACTGTGAAACATCAGTCTGATTTTTTGTGTCAGGCTCACATCTTATACTGTGCCCACTTGCCCAGTGCCACCACTCATATCTTGTTTAATAGTAGTGTAAGTGTACATTTAAAAAAAAAAAACTTTTTGGACTGTGAAACATCAGTCTGCTTTTTTGTGTCAGGCTCACAGCGTATACTGTGCCCACTTGCCCAGTGCCACCACTCATATCTTGTTTAATAGTAGTGTAAGTGTACATTTAAAAAAAAAAAAAAAAAATTTGGACTGTGAAACATCAGTCTGCTTTTTTGTGTCAGGCTCATAGCGTATACTGTGCCCACTTGCCCAGTGCCACCACTCATATCTTGTTTAATAGTAGTGTAAGTGTACATTTAAAAACAAGAAAACCTTTTTGGACTGTGAAACATCAGTCTGATTTTTGTGTCAGGCTCACAGCTTATACTGGGCCCACTTGCCCAGTGTCACCACTCATATCTTGTTTAATAGTAGTGTAAGTGTACATTTAAAAAAATTAAAACTTTTTGGACTGTGAAACATCAGTCTGCTTTTTTGTGTCAGGCTCACAGCGTATACTGTGCCCACTTGCCCAGTGCCACCACTCATATCTTGTTTAATAGTAGTGTAAGTGTACATTTAAAATAAAAAAAAAATTTGGACTGTGAAACATCAGTCTGCTTTTTTGTGTCAGACTCACAGCGTATACTGTGCCCACTTGCCCAGTGCCACCACTCATATCTTGTTTAATAGTAGTGTAAGTGTACATTTAAAAACTAAAAAAACTTTTTTGACTGTGAAACATCAGTCTGCTTTCTTGTGTCAGGCTCATAGCGTATACTGTGCCCACTTGCCCAGTGCCACCACTCATATCTTGTTTAATAGTAGTGTAAGTGTACATTTGAAAACAAAAAAAACTTTTTGGACTGTGAAACATCAGTCTGATTTTTTGTGTCAGGCTCACAGCTTATACTGGGCCCACTTGCCCAGTGCCACCACTCATATCTTGTTTAATAGTAGTGTAAGTGTACATTTAAAAAAAAAAAAAACTTTTTGGACTGTGAAACATCAGTCTGCTTTTTTGTGTCAGGCTCACAGCGTATACTGTGCCCACTTGCCCAGTGCCACCACTCATATCTTGTTTAATAGTAGTGTAAGTGTACATTTAAAAAAAAAAAACTTTTTGGACTGTGAAACATCAGTCTGCTTTTTTGTGTCAGGCTCACAGCGTATACTGTGCCCACTTGCCCAGTGCCACCACTCATATCTTGTTTAATAGTAGTGTAAGTGTACATTTAAAAACAAAAAAAACTTTTTGGACTGTGAAACATCAGTCTGATTTTTTGTGTCAGGCTCACATCTTATACTGGGCCAACTTGCCCAGTGCCACCACTCAGATCTTGTTTAATAGTAGTGTAAGTGTACATTTTTAAAAAAAAACAACTTTTTGGACTGTGAAACATCAGTCTGATTTTTTGTGTCAGGCTCACAGCGTATACTGTGCCCACTTGCCCAGTGCCACCACTCATATCTTGTTTAATAGTAGTGTAAGTTTACATTTAAAAAAAAAAAACTTTTTGGACTGTGAAACATCAGTCTGCTTTTTTGTGTCAGGCTCACAGCTTATACTGGGCCCACTTGCCCAGTGCCACCACTCATATCTTGTTTAATAGTAGTGTAAGTGTACATTTAAAAAAAAAAAGAAACTTTTTGGACTCTGAAACATAGTCTGCTTTTTCGTGTCAGGCTCACAGCGTATACTGTGCCCACTTGCCCAGTGCCACCACTCATATCTTGTTTGATAGTAGTGTAAGTGTACATTTAAAAAAAAATGACAGGCAGAGGCAGGCCACCCCGCAGGTGCAATCATGGTCGTGGTGCTGTGATTCCCTTTGGCCCTAGAATAATGCCCAGTGTTCAGAGGCCAGGTCCCATGAGCTTGAAAAGTTCTGAGGACATAGTTGACTTTTTAACACAGGCACCCAATCTTCTATAGCTTCCGCTCCGAACCTTGACACTCCATCCTCCTCCAGCTTATCTTTGGGCACCTCTCAAGTTACCACTCGCCCGCCTGCCACCACCACCAACACTAGCACCACAGCCGCTTTACTTGATCTGTCAGAAGAGTTATTTACACATCAGTTGGAAGAAATGAGTGATGCGCAACCATCAATGACAGAGGATGTAGATAAAAGTGATATGTCTCAGTCAGGCAGCATTACAGACATGGACGTACAGTGTGATGATGATGATGTTGTACCCGCTGCTGCTTCCTTTGTTGATTTGTCAGATACAAGTGAAGCGGTTGATGATGACGATGCATCCGTGGATGTCACGTGGGTGCCCGCTAGAAGAGAAGAAGAACAGGGGGAAAGTTCAGATGGGGAGACAGAGAGGAGGAGGAGGAGACGAGTTGGAAGCAGGGGGAGGTCGTCGCAAGGAGCTAGTGGCACTTTCAGACAGCATGCATCGGCACCCGGGGTCAGCCAGACAGCACGCCAATCAATACATGCTGTTGCCACCACCAGAATGCCGTCATCGCAGAGCTCAGCAGTGTGGCTTTTTTTTTTTGTGTGTCTGCCTCTGACAACAGCAATGCCATTTGCAACCTGTGCCAAAAGAAACTGAGTCGTGGGAAGTCCAACACCCACCTAGGTACAACTGCTTTGCGAAGGCACATGATCGCACATCATAAACGCCTATGGGATCAACACATGAGTAGAAGCAGCACACAAACTCAAAGCCGCCATCCTCCTCCTGGTCCAGCATCTTCAGCCACATCAACCACTGCTGTGCTCCTTGCCCCCTCTCAACCATCCGTCACTCCGTCTCTCTTCCGGAGCAGTTCCTGCTCATCTGCCCACAGTCAGGTGTCTGTCAAGGACATGTTTGAGCATAAGAAGCCAATGTCACAAAGTCACCCCCTTGCCCGGGTCTGACAGCTGGCTTGTCTGAGCTCTTAGCCTGCCAGCTTTTACCATGCAAGCTGGTGGAGTCTGAGGCATTCAAAAAATTTGTAGCTATTGGGACACCACAGTGGAAGGTACCCGGCCGAAATTTCTTTGCACAAAAGGCAATCCCCAACCTGTACTCGATTGTGCGAAAGGAAGTAATGGCATGTCTGGCACACAGTGTTGGGGCAAGGGTCCATCTGACCACTGATAGCTGGTCTGCAAAGCATGGTCAGGGCAGGTATATCACCTACACTGCGCATTGGGTAAACCTGCTGACGGCTGCCAAGCATGGAATGCGTGGCTCTGCAGAGGAGTTGGTGACACCGCCAACACTTGCAGGCAGGCCTGCTGCCACCTCCTCTACTCCTCCTACCCCATCCTCTTCCATAACCTCCTCGGCTGAGTCCTCTTCTGCTGCTGCATCTTGCTCCACATCAACGGCACCCCCCCAGCTCCCCAGGTACTATTCCACATCCCGGATACGGCAGTGTCACGCCGTATTGGGGTTGACTTGCCTGAAAGCAGATAGTCACACCGGACCAGCACTCCTGTCCGCCTTGAACACACAGGTGGATCAGTGGCTGACTCCGCACCAACTGGAGATCGGCAAAGTGGTTTCTGACAATGGAAGTAATTTGGTGGCTGCATTGAAATTGGGCAAGTTGACACATGTGCCGTGCATGGCACATGTGTGAAATCTGATCGTACAATGCTTTGTGCATAAGTACCCAGGCTTACAGGACGTCCTGAAGCAGGCCAGGAAGGTGTGTGGCCATTTGAGTCGTTCCTACACGGCCATGGTGCACTTTTCAGATATCCAGCGGCGAAACAACATGCCAGTGAGGCGCTTGATTTGCGTCAGCCCGACGCGTTGGAATTCAACACTCCTAATGTTCGACCGCCTGCTCCAACAAGAAAAAGCCGTTAACGAGTATTTGTATGACCAGGGTGCTAGGACAGCATCTGCGGAGCTGGGGATTTTTTTGCCACGTTACTGGACGCTCATGCGCAATGCCTGAGGCTCATGCGTCCTTTTGAGGAGGTGACAAACCTAGTCAGTCGCACCGAAGGCACCATCAGCGACATCATACCATTTGTTTTCTTCCTGGAGAGTGCTCTGCGAAGAGTGCTGGATCAGGCCGTAGATGAGCGTGAAGAGGAAGAGTTGTGGTCACCATCACCACCAGAAACAGCCTTATCAGCATTGCTTGCTGGACCAGCGGCAACGCTGGAAGAGGATTGTGAGGAAGAGGAGTCAGAGGAGGAATGTGGCTTTGAGGAGGAGGAGGAAGACCAACAACAACAGGCATCCCAGGGTGCTCGTTGTCACCTATCTGGTACCCGTGGTGTTGTACGTGGCCAGGGGGAAGAAGATACCTTCAGTGAGATCACTGAGGATGAGGAACGGGACATGAGTAGCTCGGCATCCAACCTTGTGCAAATGGGGTCTTTCAATCTGTCGTGCTTGTTGAGGGACCCTCATATAAAAAAGTTGAAGGAGAACGACCTGTACTGTGTGTCCACGCTACTAGACCCCCGGTATAAGCATAAAGTGCCTGAAATGTTACCGAATTACCGCAAATTGCAAAGGATGCAGCAGTTCCAAAATAAATTAAAAGTATGCTTTACACAGCGTATAAGGGTGATGTCACAGCACAACGGGAATCTAACAGGGGAAGAGGTGAAAGTAATCGACCGACAGGTAGCAGACTACTTCACCTTAACTGCAGATCTTGACACTCTGAGGAGCAATGAACCCCTTTGACTACTAGGTGTGCAGGCTTGACCTGTGGCCTGAGCTATCCCAATTTGTGATAGAACTTCTGGCCTGCCCCGCTTCAAGTGTCCTGTCAGAAAGGACCTTCAGTGCAGCAGGAGGTATTGTCACTGAGAAGAGAAGTCGCCTAGGTCAAAAAAGTCTAGATTACCTCACCTTTATTAATATGAATGAGGGATGGATCCCAAAGGGACTGACATTGGGCGATACATTCGAGTAAAAAAGGCCTGATGAGATGAGCTGCCTTGGGCTAAAAATGGTCCACACGCTGCTGTATTTTATCTTCGAATGCCAGATGACTTGCGTGACTTATCCGCCACCAACTAGGGTTCAAGCCGCAATGTTTTAGGGCACTTTCTGCCTGGGAAACAAACATCAATTTTTCTGGCGGCTGCTACAGCAGCGGTTGCAACAATACCTAATTTTTCAGGCATGTGTACATGCCAAATTTTTCTGGCCTCTGGTGCTGCACTGTGGCTTCAAAAACCAAACCAAAAACAAGGCACGTAACAGGGATTAAACTGATAGGAATAGTAATACTTAACACACCACTCCTATCTGGTGGCACATTAGATTGCACGCGCAGTGCCCCAAATTTGAAGTAGGAGGACCGACCAAGCATCTTTTTCCATCTCCCGGTTCCTAAAATCCATGCCATATACACGTCCCCTGGCGCCGCAACTGCCTCTGGGAACCTTACCATGGGTCTCAGACCATACGTCTTGTAATTCCTTGTCTGGGAAATTATCTATCTATCAAATCTATTTATCTATCAAATCTATCTATCTATCTATCGTATCTATCAAATGTATCTATTGCATCTATTGATCTATCTATCTAATCTATGTATATATCTATCTATAAAATCTATCCATCTCGTGGCCGGACTGTTTTGTGACAGCCACTTGTGTTTCGCCCAAATGTCCGTCGGCCAAATGTCCGTCTGCCAAATGTCTGTCGGCTAAAAGTCTGGCCATGATTGCGCGCGCAGTGCCCCAAATTTGAAGTAGGAGGACCGACCAAGCATCTTTTTCCATCTCCCGGTTCCTAAAATCCATGCCATATACACGTCCCCTGATAGGGGACGTAACAGGGATTAAACTGATCAGAATAGTACTACTTAACACACCACTCATATCTGGTGGCACAGTAGATTGCACGCGCAGTGCCCCAAATTTGAAGTAGGAGGACCGACCATGCATCTTTTTCCATCTCCCGGTTCCTAAAATCCATGCCATATACACGTCCCCTGATAGGGGACGTAACAGGGATTAAACTGATCAGAATAGTACTACTTAACACACCACTCATATCTGGTGGCACAGTAGATTGCACGCGCAGTGCCCCAAATTTGAAGTAGGAGGACCGACCAAGCATCTTTTTCCATCTCCCGGTTCCTAAAATCCATGCCATATACATGTCCCCTGGCGCCGCAACTGCCTCTGGGAACCTTACCATGGGTCCCAGACCGCACGTCTTGTAATTCTCTGTCTGGGAAATTATCTATCTATCTATCAAATCTATCTATTTATCTATCAAATATATCTATCTATCATATCTATCAAATGTATCTATTGCATCTATTGATCTATCTAATCTATGTATCTATCTATTTATCAAATCTATCTATCTGGTGGCCGGACTGTTTTGTGACAGCCACTTGTGTTTCGGCCAAATGTCCATCTGCCAAATGTCCGTCAGCTAAAAGTCCGGCCACGATTGCACGCGCAGTGCCCCAAATTTGAAGTAGGAGGACCGATCAAACATCTTTTTCCATTTCCCGGTTCCTAAAATCCATGCCATATACACGTCCCCTGATAGGGGACGTAACAGGGATTAAACTGATCAGAATAGTACTACTTAACACACCACTCATATCTGGTGGCACAGTAGATTGCACGCGCAGTGCCCCAAATTTGAAGTAGGAGGACCGACCAAGCATCTTTTTCCATCTCCCAGTTCCTAAAATCCATGCCATATACACGTCCCCTGGTGCCACAACTGCCTCTGGGAACCTTACCATGGGTCCCAGACCGCACGTCTTGTAATTCTCTGTCTGGGAAATTATCTATCTATCAAATCTATCTATTTATCTATCAAATCTATCTATCTATCTATCGTATCTATCAAATGTATCTATTGCATCTATTAATCTATCCATCTAATCTATGTATCTATCTATTTATCAAATCTATCTATCTGGTGGCCGGACTGTTTTGTGACAGCCACTTGTGTTTCAGCCAAATGTCCGTCTGCCAAATGTCCGTCGGCTAAAGGTCCGGCCACGATTGCACGCGCAGTGCCCCAAATTTGAAGTAGGAGGACCGGCCAAGCATCTTTTTCCATCTCCCGGTTCCTAAAATCCATGCCATATACATGTCCTCTGATAGGGGACGTAAAAGGGATTAAACTGATCAGAATAGTACTACTTAACACACCACTCATATCTGGTGGCACAGTAGATTGCACGCGCAGTGCCCCAAATTTGAAGTAGGAGGACCGACCAAGCATCTTTTTCCATCTCCCGGTTCCTAAAATCCATGCCATATACACGTCCCCTGATAGGGGACGTAACAGGGATTAAACTGATCAGAATAGTACTACTTAACACACCACTCATATCTGGTGGCACAGTAGATTGCACGCGCAGTGCCCCAAATTTGAAGTAGGAGGACTGACCAAGCATCTTTTTCCAACTGCCGGTTCCTAAAATCCATGCCATATACACGTCCCCTGGTGCCGCAACTGCCTCTGGGAACCTTACCATGGGTCCCAGACCGCACGTCTTGTAATTCTCTGTCTGGGAAATTATATATCTATCAAATCTATCTATTTATCTATCAAATCTATCTATCTATCGTATCTATCAAATGTATCTATTGCATCTATTGATCTATCTAATCTATGTATCTATCTATCTATCTATATATCTATCTATCAAATCTATCTATCTCGTGGCCGGACTGTTTTGATACAGCCACTTGTGTTTCGGCCAAATGTCCATCTGCCAAATGTCCGTCGGCTAAAAGTCTGGCCACGATTGCACACGCAGTGCCCCAAATTTGAAGTAGGAGGACCGACCAAGCATCTTTTTCCATCTCCCGGTTCCTAAAATCCATGCCATATACACGTCCCCTGATAGGGGGTGTAACAGGGATTAAACTGATCAGAATAGTACTACTTAACACACCACTCATATCTGGTGGCACAGTAGATTGCACGCGCAGTGCCCCAAATTTGAAGTAGGAGGACCGACCAAGCATCTTTTTCCATCTCCCGGTTCCTAAAATCCATGCCATATACACGTCCCCTGATAGGGGACGTAACAGGGATTAAACTGATAAGAATAGTACTACTTAACACACCACTCCTATTTGGTGGCACAGTAGATTGCACGCACAGTGCCCCAAATATGAAGTAGGAAGACCGACCAAGCATCTTTTTCCATCTCCCGGTTCCTAAAATCCATGCCATATAGATGTCCCTTGATAGGGGACGTAACAGGGATTAAAATTATAAGAATAGTACTACTTAACACACCACTCATATCTGGTGGCACAGTAGATTGCACGCGCAGTGCCCCAAATTTGAAGTAGGAGGACCGACCAAGCATCTTTTTCCATCTCCCGGTTCCTAAAATCCATGCCATATACATGTCCCCTGGTGCCGCAACTGCCTCTGGGAACCTTACCATGGGTCCCAGACCGCACGTCTTGTAATTCTCTGTCTGGGAAATTATCTATCTATCTATCAAATCTATCTATTTATCTATCAAATATATCTATCTATCATATCTATCAAATGTATCTATTGCATCTATTGATCTATCTAATCTATGTATCTATCTATTTATCAAATCTATCTATCTGGTGGCCGGACTGTTTTGTGACAGCCACTTGTGTTTCGGCCAAATGTCCATCTGCCAAATGTCCGTCAGCTAAAAGTCCGGCCACGATTGCACGCGCAGTGCCCCAAATTTGAAGTAGGAGGACCGATCAAACATCTTTTTCCATTTCCCGGTTCCTAAAATCCATGCCATATACACGTCCCCTGATAGGGGACGTAACAGGGATTAAACTGATCAGAATAGTACTACTTAACACACCACTCATATCTGGTGGCACAGTAGATTGCACGCGCAGTGCCCCAAATTTGAAGTAGGAGGACCGACCAAGCATCTTTTTCCATCTCCCAGTTCCTAAAATCCATGCCATATACACGTCCCCTGGTGCCGCAACTGCCTCTGGGAACCTTACCATGGGTCCCAGACCGCACGTCTTGTAATTCTCTGTCTGGGAAATTATCTATCTATCAAATCTATCTATTTATCTATCAAATCTATCTATCTATCGTATCTATCAAATGTATCTATTGCATCTATTAATCTATCCATCTAATCTATGTATCTATCTATTTATCAAATCTATCTATCTGGTGGCCGGACTGTTTTGTGACAGCCACTTGTGTTTCAGCCAAATGTCCGTCTGCCAAATGTCCGTCGGCTAAAGGTCCGGCCACGATTGCACGCGCAGTGCCCCAAATTTGAAGTAGGAGGACCGGCCAAGCATCTTTTTCCATCTCCCGGTTCCTAAAATCCATGCCATATACATGTCCCCTGATAGGGGACGTAAAAGGGATGAAACTGATCAGAATAGTACTACTTAACACACCACTCATATCTGGTGGCACAGTAGATTGCACGCGCAGTGCCCCAAATTTGAAGTAGGAGGACCGACCAAGCATCTTTTTCCATCTCCCGGTTCCTAAAATCCATGCCATATACACGTCCCCTGATAGGGGACGTAACAGGGATTAAACTGATCAGAATAGTACTACTTAACACACCACTCATATCTGGTGGCACAGTAGATTGCACGCGCAGTGCCCCAAATTTGAAGTAGGAGGACTGACCAAGCATCTTTTTCCAACTGCCGGTTCCTAAAATCCATGCCATATACACGTCCCCTGGTGCCGCAACTGCCTCTGGGAACCTTACCATGGGTCCCAGACCGCACGTCTTGTAATTCTCTGTCTGGGAAATTATATATCTATCAAATCTATCTATTTATCTATCAAATCTATCTATCTATTTATCGTATCTATCAAATGTATCTATTGCATCTATTGATCTATCTAATCTATGTATCTATCTATCTATCTATCTATATATCTATCTATCAAATCTATCTATCTCGTGGCCGGACTGTTTTGATACAGCCACTTGTGTTTCGGCCAAATGTCCATCTGCCAAATGTCCGTCGGCTAAAAGTCTGGCCACGATTGCACACGCAGTGCCCCAAATTTGAAGTAGGAGGACCGACCAAGCATCTTTTTCCATCTCCCGGTTCCTAAAATCCATGCCATATACACGTCCCCTGATAGGGGGTGTAACAGGGATTAAACTGATCAGAATAGTACTACTTAACACACCACTCATATCTGGTGGCACAGTAGATTGCACGCGCAGTGCCCCAAATTTGAAGTAGGAGGACCGACCAAGCATCTTTTTCCATCTCCCGGTTCCTAAAATCCATGCCATATACACGTCCCCTGATAGGGGACGTAACAGGGATTAAACTGATAAGAATAGTACTACTTAACACACCACTCCTATTTGGTGGCACAGTAGATTGCACGCACAGTGCCCCAAATATGAAGTAGGAAGACCGACCAAGCATCTTTTTCCATCTCCCGGTTCCTAAAATCCATGCCATATAGATGTCCCTTGATAGGGGACGTAACAGGGATTAAAATTATAAGAATAGTACTACTTAACACACCACTCATATCTGGTGGCACAGTAGATTGCACGCGCAGTGCCCCAAATTTGAAGTAGGAGGACCGACCAAGCATCTTTTTCCATCTCCCGGTTCCTAAAATCCATGCCATATACATGTCCCCTGGTGCCGCAACTGCCTCTGGGAACCTTACCATGGGTCCCAGACCGCACGTCTTGTAATTCTCTGTCTGGTAAATGATCTATCTATCAAATCTATCTATTTATCTATCAAATCTATCTATCTATCGTATCTATCAAATGTATCTATTGCATCTATTGATCTATCTATCTAATCTATGTATCTATCTATCTATCTATCTATCAAATCTATCTATCTCGTGGCCGGACTGTTATCTGACAGCCACTTTTGTTTCAGCCAAATGTCCGTCGGCCAAATGTCCGACGGCTAAAAGTCCGGCCACGATTGCACGCGCAGTGCAATCCAATTTTAAAGTAGGAGGACCTACCAAGCATCTTTTTCAATCTCCCGGTTCCTAAAATCCATGCCATATACACGTCCCCTGATAGGGGACGTAACAGGGATTAAACTGATAAGAATAGTACTACTTAACACACCTTATAATAACGCAGAGAGAGGCAATGCAGAGAGAGGAGTCTGAAGAAGAGGAGTCAGAGGAGGAAGGTGGCTTTGAGGAGGTGGAAGACCAAACACAGCAGGCGTCCCAGGGGGCTTGTTGTCACCTTTCGGGGACCCTTTGTGTTGTACGTGGCTGGGTGGAGGAAGAGACCTTCAATGACATCAGTGAGGACAAGGAACGGGACATGGCTAGCTTGGTATCCAACCTTGTGCAAATGGGGAGTTTGGGGTTGTGCAAATGGACTGTTTGCGGTTGTTTGCGGTGCGTTAAACGGGGAGTTTTTTCTGTCACTGTGAAGCGGGCGTAACCCTTACACTACCTGATCGATACAACATCATACCTGATGTTTTAAAGCACGTTATTCCAAACAATTTAGGAATGTTAGGTGATTTATGCCCTTTATTGATTAAAACCAGACTCTGCATCAACTATGTAATTTTACATGGGAGTTTTTCCATGGATCCCCCTCTGGTATGCCACAGTCCAGGTGTTTGTACCCTTGAAACAACTTTTCCATCACTATTGTGGCCAGAAAGAGTCCCTGTGGGTTTTAAAATTTGCTTGCCTATTGAAGTCAATGGTGGTTCGCCCGGTTCACCCGTTCGCGAACATTTGCGGACGTTCGCGTTCGCTGTTCGCGAACGGAAAATTTTAAGTTTGCGACATCACTAGTTAACAGTAGTTGCAGTGGAATACTGTGAGGGTTAATGTAGTGTGGTAGGTCATAGCAAGGTTTAAATACAGCTGGGGTGTCAGTAGAGATGGGCTTTATTGCCTTTGAAGATCCAGGAATTAAGAGATTGATAATGGTGAGGGGGTTGTAGTTAGGGTTAAATGGGCAACATCTCATCTGGGAAATTAGAGGATACCCTAATATTTATTGGACAATTACTGGTATCAATGTTTCACATCTCCCAGTCGTCTCATCCTTTGCAGGATGTTCTAAGTTTGGGAGCTCACCTTCCCCCACGTGTCACTCCTTACCCTTTTTATATCCCTATTTCTACCCAGATTCTGTTTACCACCTCCCAGGTACAATGTAATATAAGAACCAATGCTTTAAAGGGACATAAAACCACATTTTTTTTCTTTCATGATTCAGATGGAACATACAATTTTAAACAACTATCCAATGTAATTCTCTTTTCTTTGTTTTCTTGTTATCCTTTGTTGAAAAGCAGGAAAGTAAGTTCAGGCGGGTGCATGTGTCTGCAGCACTATATGGCAGCAGTTTCCAACAATATTATGTATTAGAAAAAGCAATAGCTGGCAGCACTATTCCCTGTCATATAGTGCTGCAGACATATACCCTCTACCTATCTAGATATCACTTCAACAAAGAATAACATGAGAACAACGCAAATCTGATAATAGAAGTAAATTGGGTATTTTTTTAAATTGTATTTTCTATCTGAATCATGATAGAAAAAAATGGGTTTCATGTCCCTTTAAGCAGCTGGGATAAGAAACTCTTTAGTAGCGGATTGTTAGGATCAGCCATAAGGAGCAACTATTATTGATGCACCAATCAGGTGGCCCTAGAGTTAGGCTAAATTCCTTACTTGTGCTGGGGGCTCATCGGACAGAGGCATCACAAAAAAATGTGTGCTGATTATTTTCTTTCTTTTCTTTGTCGGACATTTTCTTTTCATGGTATAGCAGCCCCATGCATCAGTTTTCTCCTGGATTAGACAAATAATCTAACCATTGTAGCTTACAAATTCTCTCTCTGTCAAGTGCACTGTCTACCTGCTCCAGTCCCAGTGTAATTAGGAGTAGAGAGGACAGAGGCAACAATGAACATGTAAGAGAAAAAGAGGGGCTGCACTTCCGGTTATTGTCAATTACCTCTTAGGCTCCCTCCCTGTAGGTCACAGCAGAACATAGTTTTTTATTAACTCCTTTGTAACCAGAGGAGATAAACTGCTAACAAAATGTCTTATACTCTCACCTTTTTTGTCCCTCTCTCACTCGCCTCTGTTTGCTCTCCTCTCTCTCTCCCTCCATCTACTCTCTCTTTTTCCTCTTCCTTCTCTGTTTACCCTTCTCTCTCACTCCTTACCACCCTCCCTCTTCCTTCTCTGTTTTCCCTCCTCTCTCTCCCTCCCTCGTCTCCCACTCTTTACTCTTCCTTCTCTGTTTTCCCTCTCTCCCTCTCTCTCTCTCTCTCTCTCTCTCTCCCTCCCTCCCTCTTCCTTCTCTGTTTCCCCCTCTGTCTCTCTCTCTCTCCCTCCCTCCCCTCACTCTTCCTTCTCTGTTTTCCCTCTCTCCCTCTCTCTCTCTCTCTCTCTCCCTCCCTCCCTCTTCCTTCTCTGTTTTCCCCCTCTGTCTCTCTCTCTCTCCCTCCCCTCACTCTTCCTTCTGTTTTCCCTCTCTCTCTCTCTCTCTCTCTCCCTCCCTCCCCTCACTCTTCCTTCTGTTTTCCATCTCTCTCTCTTTCTCTCTCTCTCTCTCCCTCCCCTCCCTCTTCCTTCTCTGTTTTCCCCATCTCTCTCTCTCTCTCTCTCTCTCTCTCTCTCTCTCTCTCTCTCTCTCTCTCCCTCCCCTCCCTCTTCCTTCTCTGTTTTCCCTCTCTCTCTCTCTCTCTCTCTCTCCCTCCCTCTTCCATCTCTGTTTTCTCTCTCTCTCCCTCCCTCTTCTCCCACTCTTTCCTCTTCCTTCTCTGTTTTCTCTCTCTCTCTCTCTCTCTCTCTCTCTCTCTCTCTCTCTCTCCCTCCCTTCCCTCTTCCTTCTCTGTTTTCCATTCTCTCTCTCTTCCCACTTGTTTTCTCACTCTGCCGTTTTCTTAGTCTCTCACTCCCCACTTTTCACTTCTCACTTTTCCATCACTGACTTCCCCTCTCTCCTTTCTTCTCTTACCCCCTCCTTGTCCTCTCTCCATTCCCACCTCTCAACTCAACTGTCTTCCCTTGTTGCCATAACCCCCCTTTTGCTCTCCACTCTCTTTCTCTGCTATCTGTTCTCTTTGTCTCACCCACTCTCCCTCAATCTCCCATCTTTTGCCCCACTCTGTATTTCTTTCTCTCTTTCTCTCTCTCTGTCTCTCTTTCTCTTTCTCTCTCTCTCTCTCTCTCTCTCTCTCTCTCTCTCTCTCTCTCTCTCTCTCATAGACTACATTATAGACTCTTTGTAATTAAAGATTGAGATTTGGAATTAAAAGGGGGTGATACTCAAAATGTTTTTTTCTATCTAAAAGAGATTAACTGAAATTGTATTAGTGCTTTGTTTTTTGAAAAGTGGGTATTATTGTGCTGATTATATCATTTTTATTTATGTGTTGTATATGTCAGCCAACGAACAATGGATACCTTGGTGCTCATTGCTTTCCTGCTAGTTTGGAGTTAAATATAAACAACTTTTCAAATGCAAATATATATATGAATGAATTTCCTTCTGTATTTGTGGGGATGCACAAGTGTCTATACTTGAATATTTCTGTATCTGCCCCATCTGTTTTTTCCCCTACATTTATCAGATCAGCTATAAATTAGATAGCAACATAAAGTTAAAGGGACAGTACACTGTAAAATTGTTTTTATATGAATGTATTTTCAATGACTTGTTATACCAGCTGCAGAGTATAAAATTTATGAGAAATTGCATTTTCAGGTTTATTCGTGTATATGAAGTACAGGTGGCCCTCGTTTTACAACGGTTCAATTTACACCGTTTCAGAATAACAATCTTTTTTTCCAGTCATGTGATTGCTATTGAAAAGCATTGAGAAGCAGTGCATTTATTAAAATAGCCAGTAGGTGGAGCTGTCCGCTTGTGTTGCAGAAAAAGCCAAGCAAGCTGAAATTAATCAGTTTAACCAGAGCTGAGCTATCGAGCAGATTTCAAAGGAACAAGGTCTTCCTGTCTATAAATCAGTCCAGATTGGTATGCATAGAAAGAACTGTTTGCAGAAAAATGCAAGTGAAGTCTGTTGTGTGATTATTTTATTAGGTTTATAATGCTGTTTAGCAAATGTTTTTGTTCATTTAACTTAGTTTAATTATATATTCTGTGTTGTGTGATTATTTTATTAGGTTTATACTGCTGTTTAGCCTTTAAAGTCTTAATTTCAAAGCTTTAAAAATAATGTATTAGGTGTTACTTATGACAATTTTGAGAGGGGCCTAGAACCTATCTCCCTCACTTCCCATTGACTAACATTATAAACTGGGTTTCAATTTACAACGGTTTTGATTTACAACCATTCCTTCTGGAACCTAACCCTGGTGTAAACCGAGGGCTACCTGTAGCTGGTTTTGTGCTTTTAAACCACATCCTATTACAATGGGTTGAGCTTCAGGTAATATCAGATCTCATTATGTTATCACTTTTATGTACACAGACTTGCTTCCTTATCTTATATTTGCCTAGAAAACCATAGCTCAATACTTAGAGAGAACAATGGAAAATGATCATTTTATTACTTAACTATCATGCCCCCCACTGAGAGTGTAATCTCTTCTGCTGGCTGTGTTTACTTGGGCTATTCAGTAGAATATACTCCAGTATAGAAACTTTCAGTATAGGTTGGGATATCACAGGCTAAATCAGTTATTTTAATATATCTCTACCATATGTATTGTTTTGGTTTGGTTTGGTTTTTAAAATTCCTGATTTAGAAAAATCTGAATAAATGTAGTCTTTATTTTTTATATAAGCGGGAGAATTGTTTTCTTTTTAAGAATGTAGAGTTCTGTTTTTCAGTTGGCTTTTCCACATAACAAAATATTAAATAGTTTATTTCTATTTTCTGCAGGAAAACTAGCAAGGTTTTGCATTATCTATATGAAATACATATCCTGGAATTCCATTTTGGAACAAACTCTAAAACACACATATTTATTACATAGAATGATTAGCAATGAGTGTCTGAAAAGTTTTGAGTACGTGTTAGGCTTCAGCTTCTGTCTCAAATAAAAAAACTCTTTGTGCAATACAGCTACACTTTGTAACACTGTTAAAGGTATCACGCCTTAACACCTAATATTCTAACCTAGAGCTACAACTGCTTGTGAAGTGACTTTTCATATTCTCTCCTTAGGGGTTTCAAGAAAATCTGAGAAAAAAATAGGTCAAAGTTGTGATATTTCACATAAGACAGATTACAGTGCTAAGCCTCGGTGCTTGATTCTTGACTCCAGCAGACTGGTATCAATATCTGAAAGCTGCTATTATTTGCTTCAATAAATATTAAATAATAACAAATTATATTTTATCTGGTTTGACAGTATTTATGTCACAGTTTTTAAAATCAATATGGCTGCCATCCATACCTCCCTCTTAATGACCAGTAGGAAGCTGTAGTGAAATCTGTGCACTCTATGGAAGAACAATGATGATGCATTCTTATTGGAGGATCACCAGCTCTTGTAAAACTGTCATTTACTGTATATTAAGCAACAATATTACAGCACATTTCAGTACAATGGCAACCTCACATTCTAATCGTGAATAGAATGGGATTCCAAGTGAGAAGAAAATTGCTACTTCAATCAATACTATCAAAAAGGAGAAAAAAATGAGTCTAATTAATTAAATTATTTTATGTATTACAAACTAATATATATCTATGTATTTTACAATGAACTTCCATATATTCTATCATGTCTAGAGACAGATCATTGGGATAAGCAGTAAAATAGCCCTTAAAGGGGCACTGTATTGTAAAAATTGTTTCCTATTTATGTGCTTCCAAGACTTGTTATACCAGCTCATTTGTGTTTATTTTTGTATCTGAAATAGCTGGTTTTGCTGATTGAAACTACAATCCATTGTTCTTAAAGATATGCCCATTTAAATGGTCTGAACCTGCAGGAAGAGCAAACCTTTGTATATTATATTTCTACAGAAATTGCTTGCCAACATTTTCAATATGGGCGATGTTTCAATGGACAAACCAGATTTCAATTTAAAAATAAGGGAGCCATTTAAAGCTGGTATTACAAATAAATGAGAACAAGTTAAAGGGATATTAAACAGTGCTCTTTTGGTAAAAACAAATATGTTAGATCAAAATAAACATAAAAAGGAACAGATTGTGTACTCTTTGAGTTGTGAGCATAAGCACAGCTGACTCCCTGTTATCTACTCTGTTTACTAGCCTAGGAGTTTTATGACATCATAAACTCCTTGCAAAGCCCCCTCCTCCTTATAGGGCTGTGATAGGAAGTAAAAGAAACTGCACACATGTTGTGCAGAAAATAAATAAAAGGTAAAATCCATTTAAATATATGAATAATACATATTGCAATGCTTTCTATTAAGTATAAGCAACTACTTAGTGCTTTTTTAATACAACAATGAAACTGACTGTTTAGCATCCCTTTAAGGTATGCAAAAATTACAGTACAGTGTAGATCAGGTTTAGAGGAGTAAAAGCAGAAGGGCACAAGAACTGTGTCTGTTTTTCAACAAAAATTACATCCCCTAAGATGATTATGAGATGTTAGATGGGGGGATGTAAGTTTCTAGGGGTGTCTGCCATGTGGAGATGTTTAGTAGGGGCTTACCACTGAGGCACTGTGTAAGGTGTATTACACTATAAAATGTGTAAGGGGATTACACCTAAAGGGTTTTTTTCTAATGGGGGATTTAATTAGTAGGTGCTGCTATAGGTGCTGGGAAGTGAATTCTAGTAGAGGGGATCAGCAAAAGGGTTTGTTAACAGGGTCTAGGGACAATGAAAAATGGAAATTTGACTGTGATCTTGACTCAAATCAGAGCCAGTATTAAAAAAAAATACTATTGCCATCTTTTTTATATACTGGTTCAATTTTTGTGAAAGAATGGGATCTAACCCTATGTTGGCTTCAAAGCTGCCCCAATAACATCAGGATAGCCTTTAAGTAGTGACACAGTGAGGTTTAGAGTTTAGGGCTAACATTTAGTATAGGGTTAGAAAAAATCCACTGGTTCTAAAGAGGGCTGCAATTTATTGCAAAGCAATGTGCTTAATTTAGGTTAAGGCCCTTATGTTAGCCAAGGAGTTAACCTCAGCACTAATCTTATAAGGGATTGCAATCTTCACCATTTTTGCCACCAACAACAACATTAAAATAGTAAATCTTTACTATCTGATGCCATCATTTTTTTTATTTAAAAAAATATATATCTTTATTTATGAAAGCTCAAGCAGAGATATAGTTAAAGGCAACAACAACATTGTACCAATTGCATGTCAATAAAATACACACGTAGAGATAAGGATGACAAGTTGGATGAGCAGGTGCAGGGTATATAAGCATATATCTCTTTCCTTGAGTGTTTTAATTTTTTGTTTTACATACAATAAATTACTTAACAACCAACTAGGGAGGAGGGGAAGGGTGGAGGGTAACTGGGAGAGAGAGATTTATTAGGGAAGGAAAGGGTAAGCCTGTCTCAGGTAAGGAGGTGTTGCTTCATGTGACTACAATACAAGATTCTCATAAATTCCATAATCGTGTTCTTTAAAGCTGTGATGGTAGTCAAAGTACGTTCCTTAATGTACAGTGTGACCATTCTTAACCTGCGAGGATTTCAATTGTAATTTGTGGAGGTATCAAACAGCGATACCTAACAATAAAACTATGATTGAGTCTATTACAAATATTAGCCTAAACTAAACTAAACTTAACTATAGACTTCCAGCCTGCTTGGAGTCAGACAAACGCACCCTCTAGTGATGTTTTAGAGACACCAGCATCTGGGAGGAGACACCAAGCCAATCCAGCAAATGATTCCTAGGTCAGAACTGTGGTGCCATTGTATTTAAGCTAATAGTTGGGGGATAGGGGATTTAGGGTTGTCAGGTTTTGTGTCTGAAGTCATTAGGTAGGCCATCGGCCCTTCAGTTGCTCAGTCATTAGGTAGTTACTTTTTAGAAAGTGGGTTAGGATCTGTTGTCTGATGGTAGGGGTAGGTGTTGAAGATAAGGTTCCCATTTGGTCAGGAAGGCTTTGATCCTTTTTTCCATGTCACCTTTAACATCTGCTTGCTCTATAAATAGTTGGGTATGGAGCATTCGTATAAGTTGTGTCAAGTGGGGCGGTTTGTGAGATATCCAGCTTTTAAGGATTAGCTTCTTAGCTAAGAGTATGTAAATGTTTAGAAAGAGGTCTTGGGGGAGGGTTGGTTGTGGCCTCTTAAAAATAAGGTATCACACATTGATAAAGTAATGTGTTTCCCACATACTTTCGATAACCAGTGTTGTGTCTTAAACCAGAATTGAATTATGTTTGGACAGTTCCAAAATAGGTGCGAGATATCTGGGTTAGTCAGAGAGCATTTAGGGAATGCGCTCAGCGATCTGGGGACCCACTTGGTACGCATTTTGGGGGTGATATAGCTGAGGTCGATGATGCCATAATTGTTGTGTAGAATATATACTGTATGTACAATGCACATTTACATACTGTAGTTATTTTTAATTTAAAATCATGTGACACTTAAAGGGACACTGAACCCAAATTTTTTTTCTTTCGTGATTTAGATAGAGCATGCAATTTTCTAATTTACTCTTTTTTTCTTCGTTCTCTTGCTATCTTTATTTGAAAAAGAAGGCATCTAAGCTTTTGTCTTGGTTCAGAACTCTGGACAGCACTTTTTGATTGGTGGATACATTTATCCACCAATCAGCAAGGACAACCCAGGTTGTTCACCAAAAATGGGCCGGCATCTAAACTTACATTCTTGCATTTCAAATAAAGATACCAAGAGAATAAAGAAAATTTGATCATAGGAGTAAATTAGAAAGTTGCTTAAAATTGCATGCTCTATCTGAATCACAAAAGAAAAAAATTTGGGTTCAGTGTCCCTTTAATGATCTATGATTCAGCACATGGGTGACATGAATATACTACTATTCATCTCTGACCTTATTCATGTAAACTTGCCTAACACATTACCCCAGTCTTTATTAACTCTTTATTACTGGAGGATCAATTCACATTAAAAGTAATGTTATCCTATATTTTTGTGTTATTTTTTTAATACGTTTAGAAACTATTTACAATAAAGTACATTTTTTGCAATTGTTGCATATTTAATTATTTATAATTTATATATTGTTCTAATACCCTCTTATTTAATATATACCGGATTTGCTTTATTCTGCTATGTAAACACACTTTTCTGTTGGCATTGAGTTATGTTTATTAATGCTACCTTTATTTCTGAAATGCTGGTGATGATGAATCTGGCTTCCTCCAAATGTTGCATGCCCAACAATCTTGACGCAAAAGGGGGCACACAACGATTGAAGGAAGCCAGATTCGTCATTGATATGCTAACTGTAGTAGGAGACGCAAGCGGAGGATCAGTGGTATGTTTTCAATAACGCAGAGGTTAATATTTTTAAAAAAAAAGAAGCATCATTGAAAAGTTTAATGAATTGAAGTGCTCCTGTTTTTAAGATTATTTTCAGATACTAGGCACTAATTCCTTAAACTTTACAACCACTTTTAGTCCTATAGAAAAGTTTGTTAGATTTCCAAAAATAATAACAACAGATGAAATGATGAGTCATAATCAACTAATTCGAAATAATTGTTTCTGTAGCCAAATCTACTCCTGCAGCTCACTTCCCAGTTTATCAGTTCCCAAAAATACACCAGAGTTCTGGATTATTGTTAACTATAGTTATGAGATTATGGGTTAAATATGTTTGTAAAAGGGACATGAAACCCCAAAATTTTTCATTCTGATAGAGCATACAATTTTAAACAATTTTCTTCTATTATATAATGTGCTTGATTTCCGAGTTTCCGTGGTATCCTTTGTCACAAATAATACCTAGGTAGGCTCAGGAGCTGGAAGCTAGCTGCTGATTGGTGGCTGCACACAAATGCCTGCTATCATTTGCTTACTGATGTGTTTTTATCTATCTCCCAGTTGTGCATTGCTCCTCCTTTAATAAAGGAAACCAGGAGAGTGAAGCAAACTTGACAATAGAAGTAAATTGGAAAGTTGTTTAAAATTGTATGCGCTATCTGAATTATAAACAAAATTTTGGATTTTGTGTCCCTTTAAGGCAGCATTGTAAAATTCAGTGGCTATTTTGGTACTGCTAAAAAAAAGATTAAGCAATTTAGATCTACACCTTTTAACTACTATTGTACTGAGAAAGGAAATGTACAATGTATGATATTATGCATATCCAAATGTCCCCAATATGCTACAGTGGCAATAAAAAGCATGTGAACCCTTTAGAAATGACTGCATTATGTATAAACTTGGTTTATCTAAGTTACAGTAATCAAACACAATTTGTTTTAACTAATAACACAAATTATTGTACTGTTCTTGTATAAATGGTACATATTAATTATATAATTTAAATATTCACAGTATGGGTTAGAAAAAGTATGTGAAAGTCTAGGCTAATGACAACAGCTAATTATATTTGGAAATTTGGCAAAACCTGGTGTCCAATTAATGAAACAATATTGGAGGAGCTGCTTTGACTTATAAAAGCACTAACATATTTTGAGTGAACCATGCCTCACAAAAAAGAGCTCTCAGAAGACCTGTAATCAAAAAATGTTATGATTCATAAAGTTGGGGAGGGTTATCTCAAAGGGTTTAGATATTCATCTGTTCACTGTTAGACAAATTGTCTATAAATGGAGACGATTTAGTACTGTAGCTACTCTCCCTAGAAGTGGCCTTCCAGCCCAGGTGACTCAAAGGGCACACCACACAATTCGAACCCTAGAGTGAGAGCTAAAAACTCCAAGAAATCATTGGAACTGGTTAACATCTCTCTTCATAAGTCTACTATATGGAAAATGTTTGACAGGCCTAGCGTCCATGGCAGGACACCAAAAAAAAAAGTCACTGCTTTCCCAAAAAAAACATTGCGGCACACCTGAAGTTTGCCAAAGACCAACCTTGACACCCCACAATGCTACTGGGAAAATGTTTTGTGGACTGATGAAACTAAGTTTAAGTTGTTTGGGAAGAATTACATGCAGCACTCTATATGGTGTAAAAAGGGCACAGCATATCAACATGAAAACACAATACAAAGTTCATCCAAGTGGGATTATATAAAAACTTCAAAATATATTAGTAAACTAAATAAAACATAGGAACAAGTGGCCCAGAGGAAGTATAGCACTAGGGTCTATGAATATGGTGTGCTGTATTGCCGAAACACATCAGACTGTTTTTCCTATGTTTTATTCCAGCTTGGACGAACTTTGTTTCCTGTTCTTATCACTTAGCAAGCAGGATGAGCTTGCTGTTTTCCTAGAGCGATGTTGGTGGCGCTGGGATTGGATTATAGCTTGTCTACAGGGTCTGGCATTGGGGGATTGGATGTCTTGTGCAACAAGTGAATTCCCGGTGGAGCTGTCAATGCCCTTCTGCGTATCATCACGTGACTTGTGCTGTATTCCCAAAGAACACTGAGCCGGAGTTGTGTGGCTTCAAAGATTATATGGTATGATCTGGAATTTAAGTGTTTGTGTGCTGTATGCAGAGGTGGTTTTGGAAGATTCCGGAGGTTGCACTTTTGACTACAAGCAATTAAATGGCTAGATTACGAGTTTTGCGTTAGATGCTATGCAGTGCTAACGAGCAGTTTATGCTCACCGCTCACTTACAGACAGCACTGGTATTACGGGTTTTTACAAACCCGGCGTTAACCGCAAAAAAGTGAGCGTAGAGCAAAATTTTGCTCCACATCTCACCTCAATACCAGCGCTGCTTACGTTAGTGGTGAGCTGGCTAAACGTGTTTGTGCACGATTTCCCCATAGGAATCAATGGGGGAGAGCCGGCTGGAAAAAAAAAGCAGCGTTTAGCTCCTAACGCAGCCCCATTGATTCTTATGGGGAAAATACATTTATGTCTGCACCTAACACCCTAACATGAACCCCGAGTCTAAACACCCCTAATCTTACACTTATTAACCCCTAATCTGATGCCCCCGACATCACCACCACCTGCATTATATTATTAACCCCTAATCTGCCGCTCCGGACACCGCCGCCACCTATATTATATGGATTAACCCCTAATCTGCTGCCCCCAACTTCACCGACACCTACATTATAGTTATACATTACCCTATATTAAAGTTATTAACCCCTAAACCTAAGTCTAACACTAACACCCCCTAACTTAAATAAAATTGAAATAAATCTAAATAAATATTCCTATCATTTAATAAATTATTCCTATTTAAAACTAAATACTTACCTATAAAATAAACCCTAAGTTAGCTACAATATAAACTAATAGTTAGATTGTATCTAGCTTAGGGTTTATTTTTATTTTACAGGCAAGTTTGTATTTATTTTAACTAGGTAGAAAAGTTACTAAATAGTTATTAACTATTTAATAACTACCTAGTTAAAATAAAGACAAAAGTACCTGTAAAATAAAACCTAACCTAAGTTACACTAACACCTAACACTACTCTATAATTAAATAAATTAACTAAATTAAATACAATTAAATTAAATTATCTAAAGTACAAAAAAACCACTAAATTACAGAAAATAATAAACAAATTACAAGAATTTTAAACTAATTACACCTAATCTAATCCCCATAAAAAAATAAAAAAGCCCCCCCAAAATAAAAAAAGCCCTACCCTACACTAAATTACAAATAGCCCTTTAAAGGGCCTTTTGCGGGGCATTGCTCCAAAGTAATCAGCTCTTTTACCTGTAAAAAAAAGTACAAATCACCCCCCCAACATTAAAACCCACCACCCACACAACCAACCCTACTCTAAAACCCACCCAATCACCTCTTAAAAAAACTAACACTAACCCCTTGAAGATCACCTTACCAGGAGACATCTTCACCCAACCGGGCTGAAGTCCTCAACAAAGCCGGGAGAAGTCTTCATCCAAGCCGGGCGAAGTGGTCCTCCAGACGGGCAGAAGTCTTCATCCAGACGGCATCTTTTATCGTCATCCATCCGGCGCAGAGCGGGTCTATCTTCAAGACATCCGATGCAGAGCATCCTCTTCATCCGACGGCTCTTCTCGAATGAAGGTTCCTTTAAATGACGTCATCCAAGATGGTGTCCCTTCAATTCCGATTGGATGATAGAGTTCTATCAGCCAATCGGAATTAAGGTAGAAAAAATCCTATTGGCTGATGCGAATTGAGCTGGCATTCTATTGGCTGATTGGAACAGCCAATAGAATGCGAGCTCAATCCTATTGGCTGATTGGATCAGCCAATAGGATTGAATTTCAATCCTATTGGCTGATTGCATCAGCCAATAGGATTTTTTCTACCTTAATTCCGATTGGCTGATAGAATTCTATCAGCCAATCGGAATTGAAGGGACGCCATCTTGGATGACGTCATTTAAAGGAACCTTCATTCGAGAAGAGCCGTCGGATGAAGAGGATGCTCCGCGTTGGATGTCTTGAAGATGGACCCGCTCCGCGCCGGATGGATGAAGATAGAAGATGCCGTCTGGATGAAGACTTCTGCCCGTCTGGAGGACCACTTTGCCCGGCTTGGATGAAGACTTCTCCCGGCTTCGTTGAGGACTTCGGCCCGGTTGGGTGAAGACGTCTCCCAGTAAGGTGATCTTCAAGGGGTTAGTGTTAGGTTTTTTTAAGGGGGGATTGGGTGGGATTTAGAGTAGGGTTGGTTGTGTGGGTGGTGGGTTTTAATGTTGGGGGGGTGATTTGTACTTTTTTTTACAGGTAAAAGGGCTATTTGTAATTTAGTGTAGGGTAGGGCTTTTTTTATTAATTAGTTTAAAATTCTTGTAATTTGTTTATTATTTTGTGTAATTTAGTGTTTGTTTGTTTTTTGTACTTTAGATAATTTTATTTAATTTATGGAATTAATTTAATTATAGTGTAGTGTTAGGTGTAATTGTAACTTAGGTTAGGTTTTATTTTACAGGTACTTTTGTATTTATTTTTGCTAGGTAGTTATTAAATAGTTAATAACTATTTAATAACTATTCTACCTAGTTAAAATAAATACAAACTTGCCTGTAAAATAAAAATAAACCCTAAGCTAGCTACAATGTAATTATTAGTTATATTGTAGCTATCTTAGGGTTTATTTTATAGGTAAGTATTTAGTTTTAAATAGGAATAATGTAGTTAATGATAGTTATTTTATTTAGATTTATTTAAATTATATTTAAGTTAGGGGGGGTTAGGGTTAGTGTTAGACTTAGATTTAGGGGTTAATAACTTTAATATAGTGGCGGCGACGTTGGGGGTGGAAGATTAGGGGTTAATAAATGTAGGTAGGTGTTAGGGACAGCAGATTAGGGGTTAATAATATTTAACTAGTGTTTGCAAGGTAGGAGTGCGGCGGTTTAGGGGTTAATATATTTATTATAGTGGCGATGTCCGGTTCGGCAGATTAGGGGTTAAAAATTAATTTTACTGTTTGCAATGTGGGGGGGGCCTCGGTTTAGGGGTTAATAGGTAGTTTATGGGTGTTAGTGTACTTTTTAGCAGTTTAGTTAAAAGTTTTATGCTACGGCGTTGTAGTGTAAAACTGTTAACTATTGACTTTTAAATGCGGTACCAGTCTTGACAGGAGAGGGTCTACCGCTCACTTTTGGTCAGACTCGTAATACCAGCGCTATGCAAGTCCCATTGAAAATATAGGACACGCAATTGACGTAAGTGGATTTGCGGTATTTCCAAGTCTGGCCAAAAAAGTGAGCGGTACACCTGTACCTGCAAGACTCGTAATACCAGCGGGCGTTAAAAAGCAGCGTTGGAACCGGCCAACGCTGCTTTTTAAGCCTAACGCAAGACTCGTAATCTAGCCGAAAGATTTGTGAGTAAGCAGGAAGGGCCTCTAAAATAAAATACCCTGTTTACCCACTGTGTGCCTTGGGAACTGTTTGAAGCTACATTCCTGCTGTGTATGGGAGCAAGGGGAAATAGTGAAACAGTGGAGGGAACATCATGATTTGGAGCTGCTTTGCTTCTTCAGGGACTGGACCACTTGCCATCATCAAGGGAAAAATGAATTCCCAAGTTTATCAAGATATTCTACAGGGATAATATCAGGGTGGCTGTGCTCCAGCTGAAGCTTAGTAGAAGTTGGGTGATGCCGCAGGACAAACATCAAAGTAAATCCACTACAGAATGGCTTAAATAAAAGAAAATACACCTTTTGGAGTAGCCCAGTCACAGCCCAGACCTTAACCCCATCAAGATGCTGTGGAATGACGTCAAGAGAGCTATTCACACCAAACATCCTAAGAATATGGCATTTTATGACCAATTAATGCAGAAAACATCTTTTTCTTGCCACTGTATACAAAGGAAGTGAGACCTCTCTAAATTCCCAACATTCAGACTTCCACTCAACCAGTAAAATCAAATATTGGTAAGATCATATGCAAGTTGTTATGATGCAATGAGCAATAATCAGCCATCATGAAGTCTATGACTTGCACTGCTACAATACTGGCACCTGCATCTATAGTTTTAAATATTATAACCCCTACAGTGCAATTAGTCCACAATAACCAACTCACAAAAAAACAAAAACAAACTTATCAGTAATAAAAAAATCCAATTTTTATAAAAAAAAGTTAAAAACATGCACACAGGCAAAATAATATCTGAGTGCATACAAATACAAAAAGTATACAGGGGAGATCGAGGCTCCAACGCAAACGAGTTTTTATGTGCATGAGCACTTGATCACTGCTATATAGAGCCTCGATCTATGCCACTAGATATGTGAAACACTTAAAAAAAAAAACATACATCAGGGGCGGAGCTAGCTCTGAAACAGAAAGGATGCATATTCACACAGCTCCGATAAAAACTGTTCTAAAACTAATAGTTTTAATTGTTTGATGTATCTCAACTTGCAGCATGCAGTGTGGTTGTTTACAGAGATACTTGTTTGTGAATTTTGGGCGTTAAATCAGCACTCTAGAGAACTGGTAACCTACAATCTCGGTGGAGATATTTGCGGAGGTGAACTTGAAGCGGCCATCTTATAGCCTACGCAGCAGTTTATATATCTAGACTTGAGTATTGCAATACAGAGCTGCTGAAAACAGATGAAAAAATAACTTTCAGCGGAAACTGAATTCTCCTGGAGTACGCGATGGCTACAGCTGAATATATTGTGAATAGGCTGGGTGCTTTGTTGGATGCGTGTCAAGTGGCGTGGGAGAATGCACTTTTGAACGAGAGCATTCCTGGTAATGCCAATACCCCAGCTGCCACCCTTACTGTGGACCTGGCAGTATGCGGAGTTATCGTGGGAGAGCCGTTACATAGCATTCGACAGAAGCAGGATATGGGACCCACTCTCACTACATGGAACAACCTGACCACATGGGTCGCGGTTGATACGGGAGAACAGACGCCCGACTACACACTTAGAAGAACAGAGGATTCAATAGTTGATCATGGCAACTCACGGGACATCCTACCGCGCCTGACTCCCGCATTCATGCTTGTGAGTAAAGGCCTATACGGCGAGATCATTGTTAGTCCCCGAGAGGACACTGAGAAACATAGCAGCCCCGGTTTTATGGCCACTGGTTCGATGGGCAAATCTCTCTTAATAGAGACTGATGCGGATCGGTGGAGAGCATCAGACATGGTGTCTAGATCCCATAGGCAATCGGATCATTTTGCCCCATACTGTTCATTTGACGAGGGGGTATTTGTGAGAAAGGCCGGTGTGGGATAAAGCACTGGGACAAGTAAAATGGCGAACACGGACTGAGCAAGCCGCCTTTGCCCTGACTTTTGTTGCTTAGAAATGCCTAAATTTTCTTTATGGATAATATGTTTAGTTTGTTGTTCTTTGGCACTACTAGGTTAAAGGTTTGTGGTGCTTAGAGCGAATGGTTCATTATTGTTCACTACTGTTCCTGCTTTCATTCTATTGAGCATTAGAGCTTTTGTCTAAATTAAGAACAGACTTAAGATTGGGTTTTTATTAGCACATATATCTAGGGATATATCTTACTATATGTTGAATTGTCTGGATTGGTGATAAACTATATTAGACGTTTTAAGGAAATTTATAAAGTTCACAAGATGGATCCATATCTATATTTCATGTTACTTAACTGTTTAGTGTGAAACTGGTTATCTAAGACCTTTTACATATAATCCTTCATGTATTGGTTAACCCCTTATCCTGTCCTTACTAGACATATTTTTATATTGTTTCTTAGACATAGGTCTAGACACTGCATTGTCCTTATATGTAATTATTTTGCTCCTTATAAGATGTGCAATGGGATGTGCCTAATATTGCTGTTAATGCCTATTTTGGGACTAACTTGGTGGGTTATGGCCGCAAATCAAATGTATATCTGTTAACCCCTTATCCTTTTTTACTAGACATGTTTTAATATTGTCCATCAGGTAGCTGCTCATTTTGCCATTGACCTAGGAGCATAGGGCCCATGCTTCTGGGTAGGAGGTATAATGCATTAAATGGCTACTACTTATTATGTTTTAGCTGCCAGTTATCTACTAATAGCTCTCCATATCTAACACCATTTGAAATGTGAAAGATGTTATTTGATTGTATAGCTCATATTTTACCAAGTTATAGATAGACTTTGTACCTAGCTGAGTGTTTCCACTTAATACCACTCTGTTACAACTTGGGTCTTTACATATTGGTCATTTTCCATATGACCGCTGTTAAATTACCCCCCCCCCATGTATATATAGCTTACTGGTTAAGCTGAGGGGCACAGACCCCATTGAAACCCCCTAACTTTGCTTAATTGTGAACATTTGAAATATGATATTAATAGATTCCCTTTACCCCTAAATTGAGGTGCTGATTTTATATGTCCCACAGATAAGTTCATATGGGCTGATGTTTTGTTTACTCATTGATACGCAGTATATGTATTCATGCTTGATAACAAATTCTTTGTATATCTTTCAAATGTCATATTTTATTTGTATGCCCTTCCTTCTTGAACCTCAATTAAAAAAAAAAAAAAAAACATACATCAAATAATAATAATACCCCTCCCCCACGAACATCCACATTTCATATGAAGGAACAGTCCTGATATATATAGATTTAGTGCCCATTATTTGATTAATGTAAAATGTAATATTTTCATATAGAATTTCATAACCATATCCCAATATATAACCACCTAACAGCAATAACTTAATACATCATTTAAATGTATTACTCGCATAATAGTTACATTTTCAAATAAAATAACTTGCACAAATAAATTGATATCCTTAAAAAAAAAAAAATATTTGAAACTTAATGTCTACCATTTTAGATCTACATAAAAAAGTCCACATTGGGTTGAGTATTAAGGACTAATGGTAAACCTGTTTGCAAAAAAAAAAAAATCACGCTTAATTTGTCCTCCCTGTTATCTTCTCTTCTTAAAGGGACAGCCCAGTCAAAATTAAACTTTCATGATTCAGATAGGGCATGCAATTTTTGTTCTCTTGGAATTCTAAATTGAAAGCTAAACCTAGGTAGGCTCATATGCTAATTTCTAAGTCATTGAAGGTCACATCTTATCTAAAAGCATTTAACAGTTTTTCACAGGTAGAGGGCGTTAGTGCATGTGAGTCATATAGATAACATTGTGCTCACCCCCATGGAGTTACTTATTAGAGGGCACTGATTGGCTAAAATGTATGTCTGTTTAAAGAACTGAAATAAGGGGGCAGTTTGCAGAGGCTTAGATACAAAGTAATCACAGAAGTAAAAAGTATATTTATATAACTGTGTTGGTTATGCAAAACTGGGGAATGGGTAATAAAGGGATTATCTATCTTTTTAAACAATAAAAATTCCGGAGTAGACTGTCCCGTTAAATAGGGAACATGATCTATTCCTTGGATCATTAATAAATCAACATTAGAATTTTGATTTTCCTGAAAATGTTTGTGACTCTGGATCTTCAATGGATCACATATTCTAAAAAACATTATTGTAAGGGTCTTTTGGTTCTATCAACATACTTCTTAAAGCACCCCCACATGTTAATAAATATATTAAATTTGTGGTATTGCAATTAATAAAAAAAAACACCTACTTTATATTCTTTATTATTAAACGCTGATGAAAAATAAAACCCCCTCTTTAACAAAATCACGTCTTGCAAATTTGTTTCCAACATGAACATTTAAAAAAAAAGTTTCTTCTTGTCAGCCAAGTAGTATGAGACAAACTAGGTAAACAAGAAGGAGATACATAGTCTCCGCAGGTCTTACCTTTCCTTAATACAAAATTACAACCTTTATTTATACTACAGTGTATTAACCGTAACAACTCGCTTAAATAAACATGAAACCCAAAACATTTCCTTCATGATTCAGATAGAGCATTCAATTTTAAACAACTTTCCATTTTGCTTCTATTACCTTATTTTCATAATTCTATTGGTATCCTTTGTTGAAAAGCATACCTAGGTAGGCTCAGGAGCAGCAGTGCACTACTGGGAGCTAGCTGCTGATTGGTGGCTGCACGTATATACCTCTTGTCATTAGCTCACCAGATGTGTTTACCTAGCTCACGGTAGTGCCTTGCTGTTTGTTCAACAAACAATAGGAAGCCAATTTGATAATAGTAGTAAATTGGAAAGCTGTATAAAATGTTATGCATATAACACCCTCTCAACAACTAACCCCCTAAATTACTTGCTGACCCTTGCTGAATTCTGGTTCTTTTTAGGGGTAGAAAATTTAGCCCATTCCTTCTTTTGATTGGTTAATAATACAAACATAGAATTCAAACACAAAATGGCAGAAAGGGGCTTGTGCTACATGGTATCTGTTTTATAATTACTAGTAGTTCTGGGCTGTCTAATTTAGTAATATCAGAAAATCTTCATGACTAATACTGATAAAGATAGAAATATAAACTGCATGTATATTTTTATACTAGAAAATGGCTTAATGTTATCTCAAATAGTACAATATCAACCCAAAACAGATATAAACAGTGCTAAATGGAATGTTTTACATAGCAGAACTTAGAAGAGAAGGGGTCCAATAGAAAACGATATCCTCCTTTATCACCAACACCCCCTCTTTATCACTTAGATGGACAGATTATAATTGGTGCATGGAAAGCAATCCATCTCCTAGCGCTGGCTCGCTGAGCCGAGTGTAACTATTAGTGTCACATTATGACACTAGGACATCAGGATCTATGGCACTTTAAAAGCACTCCAGTTATGAACAATTGGTGAGGGAGAAAACAATGACAAATTGATTAACCCTTCAGCCCTGAGAATCACTGCAGAATCAGAGATTGCAAAAGATCCTGCAAGCTTTACAAGCCTATCGAGTTACTATAAGAGCTGTCTTGAAATGCTGCATCAGTGTGGTTACCAGCATAGGATGTGAAGGGTGATTATTTAATGCTAACTGAACTCCAAGTCACCGATGCATTAATATTAATTATTTATGTGTGTTAGTGACAAAGTACAAAAGTGCTATAAATTCCTGCAGTGAAGTGATTTTGACCAGCTACTTTGACAACTAAAAGACTTAAGAATCTACTGGGGGTCTGTGCTAAAGTGTACTAAGATGCAGTTGTAATATTTGATGGCAGATAAATGTTTCAGTTTTGGACTTGTTCTGATCTGATTCATAGTTATTGTTCTGTTCTTTGTTCTGAATATAGTAACTCTTTCATTGTAGGCTAAACCTTTCATTTTCTCCAACTGCTTTTCTTCAGGCCTCAGTCTCCTATATTTACCTACGATTGTCTAAAGCCGCAATCGTTTTAAGGATCTCTCAATATAAGCACAGGTGATGATATTAAAGGGATATAAAAGTGCAAAAAAGAAAAATGTTAGAGCTTTTTATTATTGCACTTTTGCTTGTATATAACTGCGTGTTTAACCCTTAAAAATTGATTAAACACATTGTTAAATTCAGCTCCAGAGCAGCAATACTCTACTGAATTTTGCTAAACAAGGGATGCCAGCTGTCTCACAAAAATACAAGACGATATGTTAGGTGGGGATCATACAAGGCCCTCCCTCAAAACCTGTACCTTACCCATCATCAGCTATCTCACAATAGTTTAGGATATGTACATATTCTTTTTCATCAAAGGATACCAAGAGAACTAAGTACATTTGCAAAAAAGAAGTGGATTTAAAAGTGCCTAAAATGACAAGCTACTGGTGAACTTTTCACCTGTAGCTTTGAAACATTTAGGGCTTCATGTATTAAGAGGCGGCCGGACAGCTCAACTTGCAAAGCTGTCCGTCCGCCTTCGCTACATACGGGCAGCGGATCTGTTGATCCACTGGCCCGTATGTATCATTACAAACTCATAGGAGTGTGTAAAGCCCACCACTTCAATCACGCAAGTGAAGGGACTGTCAATCACTGAGAGCGAGCAAGTGTAAGGAGAGTGTAAGAGGCACCGGTCTAATGACTCTCGCTGCTTCATACATGCAGCCCTTACATTCGTTTTAACGAAAATGAATGTAAATGTTTAACTAAAATTTAGTATTGGTTTCGTTTTAAACTAAACAAATACCGAATTTTGCAGCTACCGAATATTTGGAGAATTTAATTTCCCTTAATATTAGGAAAGAAAATGTCTTGGCTGCACATCTCTAGTAATAATTACTTTACCATGTTGCTAGCGGTTCTCATTTGTTGTGCAAGACAGTATGTATTGGGGCACTAACACAGCCGTATAGGTAGGTGAAGCAACCGTCTTTGAATTCAAACATGATCCAACCTTAAACAGTATACTGTTAAAAAAAACGGAAAAAAAACCATTCCCTTAAAGTTTTTTCAATCACCTGTTATACCAGCTTCAGTGTATAAAATGTATGAGAAATTGGTTCTTTAGGTTTATTTTTGTACATCAAATATATGGTTTTGTTCTTAGAAACAACCACCCATTAAAATAGGCCGTTCTTTTAGGAAAATCAGATCTTCTTATTTTATCACACATGCATGCATATTTGTATTATCTCAAAGCCCAATACGTAGAAGTCTGATATTCAAAAGCTTGACGCTTAGGTAAGATGATCTAAGACATCTCGTCAGCATGGAGAAGCCCCTAAAAAAAATGTTAGAAACACAAATTTTAATTTGAAAGCTATTTATCTCACTATGCAGGGTTCTTGATGTGAAGGAGAGACACCTACATTACAATATAAGGCATAAAAAAAGATTTTGCATGATTTCTCTCCATGCCGGTGAGCTTTTGATTATCAGGCCCTGAGAGAGAACAATTGAAAATTAACATTTTATCTCTCCTGGGAGTATAATATATTCTGCTAGTTAAAGGACCACTAAAGTCAAAACTAAACTTTAATGATTCAGATAGAGCACACAATTTTAAACAGCTTTCCAATTTATATCCATTATCTAAATAGGCACAATCTTTTTATATGCACACTTTTTGAAACACCAGCTCCCACTGAGCATGTGCAAACATTCACAAGATATTTACGTATATGCATTTTGTGATTGGCTGATTGATGTTACATGATGCAATTGGAAGGAAAATGAAACTAACTATGACATTTGACAGAAAAAAAATCTACTACTCATGTGAAATTCAAACTAATGCTTTTGCATGGTCTATTTATTATGCATTTATAAATTATGCTATTCTACTGTGTTTAGTGCTGCTAAACAGCTTCTCTATAGCCAATACTTAAGTATAGAAATTTTCAGCATTGATAGGGATATCACAGGAAAAAACAGCTATTTCAAATGCTGAAAGGTAAATGAGCTATTTGTAAACTATTTAATACACCCCAGCAGTTAAATTGTATCACTGGGAACAAACTAAAGGGGAAACAAAATGAGGGTACACTGTCTCTTTAAATACTAACATGTGTCTGTAAATCTAGCCTGTTGTCGCAGTGCAGGTTTTTAAATGGATTGGAATGTCTTTGCATTTGAAAACCATATGATACTTTGGAAGCGCTTATAAAATTTAGAATAGGGGCCATTATTTATAGAGGTGTCTGCTAAGGCTACAGTGAATGTGTTATAAGAATGAATACAACCACAGTATGTGCTGGGAAATAACAGCGCTATTTTGAAGGGTGCTGGATAAAGCTTCAAATTTAGGAAAGGTATGAGATATGAATGTCATGACATGGAAATGCCAGCACTTAATGAAACCAATACTTTCTCCTTTCAATGTACAGGGAGCTGACTACAAAAAAGTATTATAAATAAAATATAAATTCCAAGCGGACATTGTGCCTGTTAGCAGCAGAGCTTGGATAAGGAACAAACTCATATGTTGTGGGTTTTGATACAGCTTATTTCACTTTTCCTTGCACAGCAAAAAACAAATTCTGTTAATCCATAGTAGATTTTACATTTGGTTCAGAAGTAACCACTATTCACAGTCATTTGTGCTTATAACTGGAAAGATGTTTTTTCCTTATAGGATGTCAGTAGACAAATTTTGGCCTGAGGCATAAAACTTAATGCTTTCCTAAATCCACCCCTTCCTTCCCCATGACAAGCTTTCATAAAGTTCAAAACTTTACTACCCAGTGAGGTGACGATATGGCCCACCTCAAAGAACTCTGCATTAATAATCATTTGATGGCAGAGGTTAGCAGTTTATGTGTTTCTGACACCATGGGGAGAACAGTATAAATTTGACACAGATTACCAGATTGTGCAGAGGAAAATGCATATAATATAATGTGTGTGTTTGTATAAATATGTGAACACACATATTAAATAACATTGAAATACAAATCTCACTAGCAATTTATTTACTTTTCACATATAACTTTATTTTAGATAGACAACATATAATTTGGTACAATCTAGGCTCAGTTTACAAACATACTTCATATGCAAATGGTCAAGGGGTCGACCACAATCTGCCTTGCTACTTAATTTCTTCCTAAAAGATGCTTAAACAAAATTGTGCCTTTGTGGACGGGTTTTTATAAAGGACACGCAAGAGTTGTTTTCAAAGTGCCTGCGCCTACATTAGAACTTGCAATCTGGAACAAGCATTCATGACCTTGTGAGTTCAGTAATGTAGTCTCATGAGCTGTTAATACTTAAATCTTACAACAACAACAATAACAACAAACAACTGTTTAAACCATTTTATGCAGTTCTGCTAATGATAAAACTTTTGCATCTTCTTATAAAAACTAAGGTATTCTTTGGTTCTCAATTAAGCAATCCTTACCTATTTTAACCCCACAAAGATTGTCATGAGACTTTCATGATCCTAAAGCACAAGTTTTGATTTACCATACTCTACTCCTTGGCTGAGGTTGTCTATCAGCTCACAGCAAGTGAGCTTTTAGGCCCTGAAGATGTCCTTGCATGTAGACATCTTAGAGGCTTTCTGAAGAAGATGATGACTTCTTGATCATCTCTTTTTTTTATCATCTCTTAGGCAATATGTCGATTAAGGTCAGAGTCTAAAAATCAATCTAGTCTGGGACCTACTCAAGTAATAATGAAAGTATTTAGCATTTCATTCATTATCTGACTCTACAGCACTTGTGACCTGTCTATTTGGACTGTGTTTCATCTTCTCAAGTTGGGAAGAATGGTAGATGTATTTGTATGTAATTTAGTACCAGTATATTGTTAGTGAGGCACAGCCTACACACAGTATCAGGGGTTCTTATATGCTGTATGGATTTGTTTAAATTCCTAGACATGATAGCAAGAGGATGATGTGAACTTAAGTGAGAAAAAGGATATAGGTAGTGGTGATACGTTGATTGTATTTTGTATTTCTGGAGATGTGGCAGAATTATTATTTTTTCGTAACATACATCAAACGTTTCTGTTCTTGTTTTCAAAATAAATACAACCACCATACATAAAATATTTGTAATTGACAGTTTTAACAGATTTCTAACATCCATTCCTGCAGGATGTTCAGTGATTGTAACATCTGTTGTGGGCTCAAATAATTCAGTTAGCTTTGATGGTCAACCCCAGATTTCTTCAGATTCTTGCTTTAGTGGCCATTTCTACATTGCACTCATAAAACTGATAAAAGGCCCCATTTGTGTTCAAGTTGCTGACATTGCACAAATAATGATTTCCAACCAGACAGCATATTTCTGGCTACTGCTATCTCATTCTTTGAGAACTATTTTGATTATGAACACATTCTCATTATGTTCATGGTGAATCATGAGCCCTATGCTTTTTGGGAGCCTGGCAGCACTGCACTCAGTACACAAAACCTCAGACAACCCACATTATAATCCAGTATAAGGGTGCAGGACACTTTAGACTACATACATGAGTATTATAAAAAAAAAACCCATTATTTAAATAGTCATATAATGGAAAGTAGACAACATAAATAATGAATGCTTGTTGCATTTAGGGGGGGATTTGGGAATTGAATTTGTTTTTTAATGTCCATTCAAGAGGGACCTTGACATTTGTTATGAATTATGACATCTAAGCTGTTTGTTTTTTGCTGCAAGTGCTAACATTTGATAAAGGTGTACGATGTAAGCACTGTTCTAACATTCTGGTGTAGAGTGTCAAGGATATCATTGCTTTAAGAGCAATTTAATATTTAATAATAGCTGGCATGCTGCAGCATTTGTAAATAAACAAGAATATTCAATCTTTACCTTGCAATTTAAAGTAGAAAGAAGTACACTTATAAGAAGAATATTGGTTGTCAGCCTCATCTGACATCTGCCTCATAAGACATGTCAATCAAACACAAGATGCATATCTCAATGCTAACTGTAATACATATTTGTATTCATTTACACTAATAGGCTTGGTTGATCAGATCTTATATACTGTATATTGTGCTACTTATATATACTGTGCTAGTTCTTTGGTTTTGGGAGTCATTTTATAAACTCTAAAAAGACTGTTTTGCTAAATCTGGCCCATTTCAAATCCATGAGTGTATGCTTCGGTGAGTTTTGACTTTTATTTAAAGCCATTTCAATCCATTTGCATAGTCAGTGATATAATTTGAAAACATACGTGAATTACGTGAAAATTAATTGAGTTTTTTTTTAATCTACTAAAGTGCATGTTAAAGGGACAATGTAACCCCCCCCCCCTTTAATGTGTTACACATGATTACCTGCTAGAGTGTATTCAATTGTTTGCAAATGTCTCTTTTACTTTTATTTTGTAACTTGAAATATCAGATTTTTTCCTATTGTATCCCCACTTATACTGAAATTACTGGTTATAAAAAAGCTATGTAAACATGAAGGTTTAGAAAAAATAACACTCACAGTGGGTGTGGGACAGAGAGCTTATATAATGTTAAATTCCATTGTTCTCTCTAAGGGCTCTCCGCCGACATGAGATGATCTAAAATAACCCTCCATAACTGCAAGATCTCCCACAAGATTCTAGAAAGTCAAATTTTGTTATATGTCTCTAAGAGGCATTTCCTGTATTTCTGGATGTGAAGGAGAGGCAAGCCCAGTGCAATTTAGCAATGCTTGATATTAGAGTTTTGTTACATTTACACTTTTTGCTTTGCATTTTATAATACAAGACTTCAGACTGTGTCCTTAAAGTTTTATTACATTTAAGCTTTGCACTTACTATTTTGTATTTGAATGCATTAAGATTCTGTATATAGCAGTGAATTTAGGATTGTAATTTTACAAATTCTGATTGTGCTTTGAAAGTTTCTGAGTAACTTTAGCAAATTAGGATCATACTTTGTATATGTGTGTGTATCTTTTACAAATTGTATTGCACTTTCTATTTGTTCTGTTAAAATAAAAATAAAAGTTTTAGAAAAGTGGGAAGGGCAGGGGAGTCCCCTGGGTTGAACAGAGGAGTTCCCATGGTGTGTCTGAATGTCTCTCACAATTCTCATGATATTCTATAAGAATTTTATACCAGAAGACTAACTGATTTATTTTGCCAGCTATATGCAGGTGAAATTTGCTTAAAAGTAACAACACACATATTTAAATGACATAAAAGTAATGTATACTAAACTGTTGGCAACTGTAATTTAAATTTTTAGTGATGTAATTTCGGTTTAATTTATATTAGCTGCAAGCTGAGACTTTATATTAATGTCAAGCACTCCCCTGTTAACTTCACTCTCCCCTGTGAAATTTTGGATTCCAGAGACCTTTATTACTTTCTATGGAAGGCATCTCTCATCAGTGATTTCAGCCCCTGTGAAGTCTGCATTATAATTTCTCTCCAAACTAAAGAATCTTTGATCATCTGGCCTAAGTATTGGTCTTTTAATATATAGTGAAAAATAAGAGGACTTTGTTTGTGGATAGATAGACTTTAATGGAGAGCATTATGGGGGGAAAAAACACATATCGATTGCTCGCTAACTTGACACCGCATTAGATCTACTGTGCTAAACTCAAAGGTAGTTTCACATATTTTACATTCCAATGGTCTTCACATAGAAGAAAATGTTCTCTTTATGTTAAATATATTTAAAAAAAAAAAAAAAAAAAAATATATATATATATAGCTATATAGATATATAGCTATATAGATATATATGAATATATACAAGAATATATATATATACACAGATATATGTATAAGATATAGGAATATATATATATTTTAAAATACTTATTTTCTACTATGTGAAGAACATTGGAATGTAAAATATTTATAGTACATACATAGTAAAACAAATTTTGCAATACTAAAATTAAATAAAAATAAATAATTCTTCATGTTTTAAGGTATTTGAGTGAAAAGGGCTCCAAAGTGTATATATATATATATATATATATATATATATATATATATATATATATATATACTGTGTATATATATATATATATATATATATATATATATCCTATATTATAAAATGCCAAGTGTGTTTGTCCAAAGCTGTCATGCGCAGAAGAGACTGCGCGCGAGGACAAACACACCTGGCCTTCCAACTGACCTGGCATCTGGCGTCAGCGTGTGGTGGAGTGAGTGTGGCTGAACGGGTGCAACATGGGCGTGGCCGGGTGTGATGTAGGCGGGACCAGACGTGACGTGGGCAGGGGCGGGCGCGACGCGGGCGGGGCCAGATGCCGGGGCCAACTGCTGAGACAGAGAGCTCTAAAAAGGGGGGATAGAGAGAGCAGAAGAGGGGGGATAAAGAGAGGGAGAGAGGCAGCAAAAGAGAGGGGGAGAGTGCAAAAAAGAGAGGGGGGAGAGTGCGCAAAAGAGAGGGGGGAGAGAGCGCAAAAGAGAGGGGGGAGAGAGCGCAAAAGAGAGGGGGAGAGAGCGCAAAAGAGAGGGGGGAGAGAGCGCAAAAGAGAGGGGGAGAGAGCGCAAAAGAGAGGGGGAGAGACAGCAAACAAGAGGAGAGAGAGAGCAAACGAGAGCAGAGAGAGAGAGCAAACGAGAGGGGGAAGAGAGAGAGCAAAAGAGAGGGAGAGAGACAGCAAAAGAGGGGGAGAGAGACAGCAAAATAGGGAGAGAGAGAGCAAAAGAGAGGGAGAGAGACAGCAAAAGAGGGGGAGAGAGAGCAAAAGAGAGAGGAAGAGAGAGAGCAAAAGAGAGGGGAGAGAGAGCAAAAAAGAGGGGGGGAGAGAGAGCAAAAGAGAGGGGGAAGAGAGGGAGAGCAAAAGAGAGGGGGGAGAGAGAGAGCAAAAGAGAGGGGGAAGAGAGAGAGCAAAAGAGTGGGGGGAGAGAGAGAGCAAAAGAGAGTGGGGAGAGAGAGCAAAAGAGAGGGGGGAGAGAGAGAGTAAAAGAGAGGGGGGAGAGAGAGAGTAAAAGAGAGGGGAGAGAGAGAGAGAGCAAAACAGAGGAGAGAGAGAGCAAAAGAGAGGGGAGAAAGAGAGAGCAAAAGAGAGGGGGATAGAGAGGGCTTTAGGACTAGTATATATATATATATATATATATATATATATATACAGGGAGTGCAGAATTATTAGGCAAATGAGTATTTTGACCACATCATCCTCTTTATGCATGTTGTCTTACTCCAAGCTGTATAGGCTCAAAAGCCTACTACCAATTAAGCATATTAGGTGATGTGCATCTCTGTAATGAGAAGGGGTGTGGTGTAATGACATCAACACCCTATATCAGGTGTGCATAATTATTAGGCAACTTCCTTTCCTTTGGCAAAATGGGTCAAAAGAAGGACATGACAGGCTCAGAAAAGTCAAAAATAGTGAGATATCTTGCAGAGGGATGCAGCACTCTTAAAATTGCAAAGCTTCTGAAGCGTGATCATCGAACAATAAACGTTTCATTCAAAATAGTCAACAGGGTTGCAAGAAGCGTGTGGAAAAACCAAGGCGCAAAATAACTGCCCATGAACTGAGAAAAGTCAAGCGTGCAGCTGCCAAGATGCCACTTGCCACCAGTTTGGCCATATTTCAGAGCTGCAACATCACTGGAGTGCCCAAAAGCACAAGGTGTGCAATACTCAGAGACATGGCCAAGGTAAGAAAGGCTGAAAGACGACCACCACTGAACAAGACACACAAGCTGAAACGTCAACACTGGGCCAAGAAATATCTCAAGACTGATTTTTCTAAGGTTTTATGGACTGATGAAATGAGAGTGAGTCTTGATGGGCCAGATGGATGGGCCCGTGGCTGGATTGGTAAAGGGCAGAGAGCTCCAGTCCGACTCAGACGCCAGAAAGGTGGAGGTGGAGTACTGGTTTGGGCTGGTATCATCAAAGATGAGCTTGTGGGGCCTTTTCGGGTTGAGGATGGAGTCAAGCTCAACTCCCAGTCCTACTGCCAGTTTCTGGAAGACACCTTCTTCAAGCAGTGGTACAGGAAGAAGTCTGCATCCTTCAAGAAAAACATGATTTTTATGCAGGACAATGCTCCATCACACGCGTCCAAGTACTCCACAGTGTGGCTGGCAAGAAAGGGTATAAAAGAAGAAAATCTAATGACATGGCCTCCTTGTTCACCTGATCTGAACCCCATTGAGAACCTGTGGTCCATCATCAAATGTGAGATTTACAAGGAGGGAAAACAGTACACCTCTCTGAACAGTGTCTGGGGGGCTGTGGTTGCTGCTGCACGCAATGTTGATGGTGAACAGATCAAAACACTGACAGAATCCATGGATGGCAGGCTTTTGAGTGTCCTTGCAAAGAAAGGTGGCTATATTGGTCACTGATTTGTTTTTGTTTTGTTTTTGAATGTCAGAAATGTATATTTGTGAATGTTGAGATGTTATATTGGTTTCACTGGTAAAAATAAATAATTGAAATGGGTATATATTTGTTTTTTGTTAAGTTGCCTAATAATTATGCACAGTAATAGTCACCTGCACACACAGATATCCCCCTAAAATAGCTATAACTAAAAACAAACTAAAAACTACTTCCAAAACTATTCAGCTTTGATATTAATGAGTTTTTTGGGTTCATTGAGAACATGGTTGTTGTTCAATAATAAAATTAATCCTCAAAAATACAACTTGCCTAATAATCCTGTACTCCCTGTACATATATATATATATATATATATATAAACCAAAATAAAGAACTACTAAAGTTTGTCTGAAACCCAGCGAGTGTGGTTCTGTATACTTTATATTTTTCATCCCTGCTAGCATCCTGGGCTGGTTGTTGTCATTTTTGGTTAGTGAGAGTCCAGTTCCTAATATTTCTGTGTGTGTGTATATATATATATATATATATATATATATATATATATATATATATATATATGTACACACACACACACACATATATATACAGTATATATACATATATACACATACATCTACACATACAAATATATTCACATATATATGCACCCATACACATGTGTATACAATATAGCCTTTTTTCCAATGCCGCCCCTTGCACATTTGCGGCCAATCGGCTGCTAGCAGGATTATCAATCAACCCGATCGTATCCAATCGGGCGGATTGCTGTCTGCCGACTCAAAGGTGGCGGACGAGTTAAGTCTTCTTAAAGGCTTGCGCAGAAACAGGTGCACACAGGGCATGATAAATCAGCCCCATAGCCTTTACTAGAGGTCTTAAGTCGCACTATCCTTGACAAGTACAAATTTAGTTTGTCCTTGAGCAAATGCATTCTCTTTCAACTTGTAATACGTATACAAGTTAACACGGTCACGATATTGCCTTCCACAACTTGTGCAAACAATAGCGTGCCACTTGTAATCTAGCCCTGTATAAATAAACAACACTAAACAATTTATATTATATACACACTTGGCTTTTCACTTAAATTTGGCCCGTTAGAGAGGCATGAGGGCAGGTTTGAAAACCAGTGGCTTAGATTAGAGTTGTTTAAAATTGTATGCTCTATCCGAATCATAAAAGAAAAAAATTGGGTTTCATATCCCTTTAACAGCAGCTCTAGAACTATGAAATTATTTGATACACTGACATACCCACTTTTGTGCAACTGATACTGCATACATCATCTTGTATGTATCATATAGATGTATTTATGCTAACAGTGCTCAGGATAATATCACAACATTGATAGAGAAACATATACACCACCAGCCAGGGGCGAAACTACAGGGGAATGCAGAGGTCATAATTGCCACTATATACAGTACCGGGGGGCTGGACCATGTCACAGACTACTGTGGTCACTTTATAAAGTACTGGGGTGGGTAGGGTCAGGCCAGCCATCTCACCGGCAGATTACAGACTGTGTCACTGACTCACTATATACAGTACTGGTGGGTTAAACAGTGTCACTATATACAGTAATAGTGGGTCAGACCATCTCACAGACTGTGGGCACAGGGTACCTCCTTTTGCAGACGTAATCTGATTCACATTTTTTTCTGTGATAAATGTAAAAAAAAGAAATATATGTATCAAATTCACTTTTTTGGGGGTGGGGGGGCCCTTCTTAGATTTTTGCAGCTGGGCCCTGTGGTTTCTAGTTACGCCTCTGCCTCCAGCTCTTTTATTGGGTGGCTCTAAGGCTGTGCCCTTCTCATTGTCCACAAATTTTTTTTAAAGCATTGCAGGATCCATCTTAAAATTGACTGAACCGTCCATGTAATGATTCTTGTTTTAGTGTCCTATAAGAATTGTTAACAAATTTCTAATTAACCCACACAATATTTTTAATTATGTCCAGTTTTTCTATTTCATTGTATTAGGGGATGTTCCTTTAGTAGATTGTGATACCTTTTATTGGACCAACAAAATCAACGTTTTTGATTCCATACAATTTCAAGACCTCACAGGTCTCTTCTTCAATGTAGAAGAGACCTGTAAGGTCTTGAAAGCTTATGTAATTAAAAAAAAAAAAACTTGATTTTAGTTTTATTGATTCACAAGGTAGAATTTCTTTTTTGTTTTCATTTTTCTACTAAGCTACATATAGTTAATGATTTGAATACAGATTTATAAATGTAAACACTTTGTAAAAGATAATACACAATCTTAACCTTTTAAAGCCGTTATGACGTTCTATTCCGTCATAATTAGACTGGGCTTTAAAGCCATTATGACGGAATAGAACGTCATAACTAACGGCTGTCCTGAAGCCTTCTGTGCTTCAAGGATTTAATCGCGGTCTGGAGGGCATTCCTAGGATTGTAGGGACGCCCCCTAGATGCGATCCAATAATTGAAATCTCTCGATCGTATGCACGATCGCGTAGCTTCAATTTGTCTACATCGGAACAGTTGTTCCGATGTAGGCACTTTAACCCTGTCACGAAAGGGTTAAAGAGGTGAAATTGTGTATTTTATATTCTATGTTAAAAACAAATATTTATTTTAACATATGTGCTACATAATCTTCAAAATCTAGTATAAATAAATCATATTTTTTTTATTTCATGCAGGTTCACCACAAAGTGCCTCAAATTCTTGATATAAAGATGATAAATCTTAGTGAGTACTCACATTGAAGGAATTCAACTTTTGAAAGTTGCATAATCAAACCTCACCTACACTTGAGAGTTTTCACATTCTATATTTATAAAATTCAAAACCCATTTGTGACATTAGACATGGGTCATGTTTCTCCAAGTTGCTTCGGAAGCATTTCAATATTCAATGGCTTCATAACACTCATTATGCTTTAAATTACCACCAGTGTGTTCATATGGGAATAGGGAAAACCAGCAGGCCAAGAAAACTTATAACTGTAACTCTACATGTGTTGAAGGTTACATCACTGTCAGCTGTAAACCCAAATAATTCCCAAATGAAACTCAACCCAATGTACTCAAAGTACTTATTTTTATATTTAAAAGGAAGTAAAAAATGTGGTGCAATCGTTAGTTCATCTTTTTTGTTTTATGTGCATTTATCACTCTCTGCTTTATTTTAGACTTTCTTGGTAAAAAAGCTGCACATACATCTGTCTAGTACGCTAATAAAAACATGTCATAAATTACTGTGAGGTTCCTTCAGTGAACATATTCCTTTCACTAATACATTTTCAGTATGTATCCTTTTATTTATATAGCACCATATGTATGCCCGGTGCCTTGAAAGATTATAACACATGGAAGATATAATACAATAACATATAAATGGGATAAGAGAATTCCGTAAATAATGAAGTAAATGGGAGAACTGTCAAAAAAGGAATAAAATATCTGGTATTTTCCAAGTCCCTCTTTTAGTCAAGCAGAGGCACAAAAGGCAGTCTGCAACATATGCACACTTTTTTTTTCTTTGCATGCGAATGGTAAGGGGGAAAAGCTGAAAAAGCACATTTAAATATTAAATATTCATGTTAAACTTAATTGCTTCTTGTTGGACACATATATGTATCTATATATCAGGTATGTATGATCCATATGGGTGCTAAGAACTCGAGGTATTACTGGCAATAAAGCGCAAGTGTATTTAATTTTATATAAATATTCACTAGCATCAATTAGCAAATCTACACCTAATTGCCTTACAGCCTCCAGGGACTATAAGGAAAATTGCCAGAAAATTACTACTCCTTCACCATTTTTATATTTACATGCATGTTAATAAGAATAAACATTTCAAGTTTTTGATATACTAAATGCATTTGTATAAAGAGAAATAATAATTTAAAAAATGGCACACTGTAATATCCTGTTCACTGGTTTATCTTGTAGTATAGTTTATGGATATTTCTTCCAGTTGAGGATAGCTCTTCCATATTATGCAAATGTGTTATTAACTATATATTGCACTGGGGCCCTGGTGTCTTTTTGTATTACAAGCAAATCTACCAAATAACTAGTGTTCTTAATGCACAGCTTGCTCAAAATTATACTAGGGTCCTTCCCCCCCCCCCCCCACACACACATACACCTTTCTAGGTCTGCGTTATTGAGTTAAAAGTACAGGACACATGGAGTCAATGTGCAACATCATTAGCAATTTAAATATTTGGAATTCTCCTTTGAATCCTATCTCTGCCGCCCCCACCCCAGCCAACACACAGAGCTGCAGCAATTAATCATCACACAGCCTGCCGCCTCCTTCTCCAACAGCGCTGTGTTTGCACAAGTATTGTGTGGCAAAGACAAAGAGACCATGAGTCCCCAGGTCATGCATGTATACACACATACACAATCATACTTTAACGTATGCACACAAATGTATACAAAGGTTGGCTAGAGCACCCATTGCACAGGTATGTGTACATACGCATTCCAATGTGTCAGATAGCTGTGCAACCTTTCAAACACAAGACCCTTCAGCTCTCAATGAGCAAATATTAAATTGCAAGCATTTTTGATGTGGATTTATGTTTTGTAGTTATTATGTCCTTATTCTTAAATTAATAGAACAACATTGAATTATAGTCATTTCCAGCACTGCCGTTTTGAATCTCTGCTCTAATCTGCTTACTTAGCACAACTGGGAAATGTTATGTCGAGAGGTGGCCTGTGTTTGTAGCAGTGTTATCAAGCTCTCAGTTAAGGTCCCTGCTATTATGATCAAGGCACATTTCACTTGAATGCATAGAAAAGAAAGGCCCTTCTATATTAATGTTTATATTCCATAACTCAGAAAAAATAATGGCTACAAAAATGTACACCTACCCAATTATACATCTTGCCTTATTCTCTAAATTTAATATATAATAAAACATGGCTAACAGCTTAGATCACTGGTTTTCAAACTGGTCAGGCCTCCTTAACAGAGCAGATTTTTAGGCTATCTGAACTGGAGCACAGGTGAAATAATCAGCTGGTTAGTTGACATGGTTATTTTAATTGCTTTCACACAAGATCTGGATTTGCATAGATCCTATTGTGGTGATCTTTCACAAGAATGAATCCAGCACTGAAGAGTCCACAAGTGGCCGCCTACTTCCGCATTTGGCATCTCCCTACCCTGTAGTGAATAAAAAGCGGCTTTTTTTGTATATACATCATCCACTTTGTGATTAGGTATACATTGGGCAGCATTTACCTTGAAAGCACCCAGCTTTTATAGAGTCCGATGTTCAATAGTACTAGGTTGTAAAGGCATCCACACTACAACTGAGGCAGTTCAAATGTTCTAAAGTTATATAATCACTGTTAGACGGTGCTCTTAAAATGAGTTTTAGTACAATTTACTGTGGGATGTGATGGTTCTTTACCACTGGCGGAATGTTCAAAGCAGCATCACGATGTGCAGTGAGTGTTTAAAGGGACATTCAACACTTAGTGTAACAGGTTTTTATATAGTAAATTAAGAAACTGAGGTCCGCCTACACTATACCCCTCCTCCCTTGCCGCCTTGCTTCTGTCCTAATCAGCGGCGCTAACTACTCTAATACCCGGTCAATATGGATGCCGAACTCCCCCCACTATAACGTAGTTGCCTTCTTCTTAAACTGATAAGCAAATCAGAATCCAGTCCTCGGACTGAAATTGCACGCACAACCCAAAACAAAATAAATTTACTATAGTTAAATAAATGAATCCTATTTAAAACTAAATACTTACCTGTAAAATAAACCCTAATTTAGCTGCAATATAACTAATAGTTACATTGTAGCTATTTTAGGATTTATATTTATTTTACAGGCAACTTTGTATTTATTTTAACTAGGTACAATAGCTATTAAATAGATATTTACTGTTTAATAGTTACCTAGCTAAAATAATTACAAAATTACCTGTAAAATAAATCCTAACCTAAGTTACAATTAAACCTAACACTACACTATCATTAAATAAATTAACTACAAGTACCTACAATTATCTACAATTAAATAAACTAAACTAAAGTACAAAAAACCCCCCCACTAAATTACAAAAAAAAACAAACACTAAAATACAAAAAATAAAAAAATATTACAAGAATTTTAAACTAATTACACCTAATCTAAGCCCCCTAATAAAATAAAAAAGCCCCCCAAAATAAAAAAAATGCCCTACCCTATACTAAATTACAAAAGTTAACAGCTCTATTACCTTACCAGCCCTTAAAAGGGCCTTTTGCGGGGCATGCCCCAAAGAAAACAGCTCTTTTGCCTGTAAAAAAAAAAAAACACAATACCACCCCCCAACATTACAACCCACCACCCACATACCCCTACTCTAACCCAAAACCCCCTTAAATAAACCTAACACTACCCCCCTGAAGATCTCCCTACCTTGAGTCGTGTTCACCCAGCCGGGCCGAAGTCTTCATCCGATGGGGCAGAAGAGGACATCCAGACCGGCAATTTTAAACTAATTACAGCTAATCTAAGCCCCCTAATAAAATAACAAAGCCCCCCAAAATAAAAAAATGGCCTACCCTATATTAAATTACAAAAGTTAACAGCGCTGTTACCTTACCAGCCCTTAAAAGGGCCTTTTGCGGGGCATGCCCCAAAGAAAACAGCTCTTTTGCCTGTAAAAAAAAACCACCACCCCCAACATTACAACCCACCACCCACATACCCCTACTCTAACCCAAACCCCCCTTAAATAAACCTAACACTACCCCCTGAAGATCTCCCTACCTTGAGTCGTGTTCACCCAGCCGGGCCAAAGTCTTCATCCGATGGGGCAGAAGAGGACATCCAGACCGGCAGAAGTCTTCATCCAAGCGGGGCAAGAAGAGGTCTTCCATCCATCAGAAAAGTACCAAAAAACAAACAAACACTAAATTACCAAAAATAATAAAATATTACAAGAATTTTAAACTAATTACACCTAATCTAAGCCCCCTACTAGCTATTAATATAGCTACAATATAACTAATAGTTACATTGTAGCTATTTTAGGATTTATATTTATTTTACAGGCAACTTTGTATTTATTTTAACTAGGTAAAATAGCTATTAAATAGATATTGACTATTTAATAGCTACCTAGTTAAAATAATTACAAAATTACCTGTAAAATAAATCCTAACCTAAGTTACAATTAAACCTAAAACTACACTATCATTAAATAAATTAACTACAAGTACCTACAATTAAATAAACTAAACTAAAGTACAAAAAAACAAACACTAAATTACAAAAAATAAAAAAAATTACAAGAATTTTAAACTAATTACAGCTAATCTAAGCCCCCTAATAAAATAACAAAGCCCCCCAAAATAAAAAAAATGGCCTACCCTATAATAAATTACAAAAGTTAACAGCGCTGTTACCTTACCAGCCCTTAAAAGGGCTTTTTGCGGGGCATGCCCCAAAGAAAACAGATCTTTTGCCTGTAAAAAAAAAAAACCACCACCCCCAACATTACAACCCACCACCCACATACCCCTACTCTAACCCAAACCCCCCTTAAATAAACCTAACACTACCCCCTGAAGATCTCCCTACCTTGAGTTGTGTTCACCCAGCCGGGCCGAAGTCTTCATCCGATGGGGCAGAAGAGGACATCCAGACCGGCAATTTTAAACTAATTACAGCTAATCTAAGCCCCCTAATAAAATAACAAAGCCCCCCAAAATAAAAAAATGGCCTACCCTATATTAAATTACAAAAGTTAACAGCGCTGTTACCTTACCAGCCCTTAAAAGGGCCTTTTGCGGGGCATGCCCCAAAGAAAACAGCTCTTTTGCCTGTAAAAAAACCCCACCACCCCCAACATTACAACCCACCACCCACATACCCCTACTCTAACCCAAACCCCCCCTTAAATAAACCTAACACTACCCCCTGAAGATCTCCCTACCTTGAGTCGTGTTCACCCAGCCGGGCCAAAGTCTTCATCCGATGGGGCAGAAGAGGACATCCAGACTGGCAGAAGTCTTCATCCAAGCGGGGCAAGAAGAGGTCTTCCATCCATCAGAAAAGTACCAAAAAACAAACAAACACTAAATTACCAAAAATAATAAAATATTACAAGAATTTTAAACTAATTACACCTAATCTAAGCCCCCTACTAGCTATTAATATAGCTACAATATAACTAATAGTTACATTGTAGCTATTTTAGGATTTATATTTATTTTACAGGCAACTTTGTATTTATTTTAACTAGGTAAAATAGCTATTAAATAGATATTTACTGTTTAATAGCTACCTAGTTAAAATAATTACAAAATTACCTGAAAAATAAATCCTAACCTAAGTTACAATTAAACCTAACACTACACTATCATTAAATAAATTAAATAAATTAACTACAAGTACCTACAATTAAATACAATGAAATAAACTAAACTAAAGTACAAAAAACAAACACTAAATTACAAAAAATAAAAAAATATTACAAGAATTTTAAACTAATTACACCTAATCTAAGCCTCCTAATAAAATAACAAAGCCCCCCAAAATAAAAAAATGCCCTACCCTATACTAAATTACAAAAGTTAACAGCTCTATTACCTTACCAGCCCTTAAAAGGGCCTTTTGCGGGGGCATGCCCCAAAGAAAACAGCTCTTTTGCCTGTAAAAAAAAAACACAATACCCCCCCCACATTACAACCCACCACCCACATACCCCTACTCTAACCCAAACCCCCCTTAAATAAACCTAACCTAACCTGAAGATCTCCCTACCTTGAGTCGTGTTCACCCAGCCGGGCCGAAGTCTTCATCCGATGGGGCAGAAGAGGACATCCAGACCGGCAGAAGTCAGACTCTTCATCCAAGCGGGGCAAGAAGAGGTCTTCCATCCATCAGAAGTCTTGATCCAGGCGGCATCTTCTATGTTCATCCATCTGGAGCGGAGCGGCAGCATCCTGAAGACATCCGACGCGGAGCATCCTCTTCTTTCTTGATCCGATGACTAAATGACTGTACCTTTAAGTGACGTCATCCAAGATGGCGTCCCTTGAATTCCGATTGGCTGATAGGATTCTATCAGCCAATCGGAATTAAGGAAGGAAAAATCTGATTGGCTGATTCAATCAGCCAATCAGATTCAAGTTCAATCCGATTGGCTGATCCAATAATTATTTTAACTAGGTAGCTATTAAATAGTCAATCACTATTTAATAGCTATTGTACCTAGTTAAAATAAATACAAAGCTGCCTGTAAAATAAATATAAATCCTAAAATAGCTACAATGTAACTATTAGTTATATTGCAGATATATTAGGGTTCATTTTACAGATAAGTATATAGTTTTAAATAGGATTAATTTATTTAATTAATTTAATGATAGTGTAGTGTTAGGTGTAATTGTAACTTAGGTTAGGATTTATTTTACAATTAAATTTGTATCTATTTTAGCTAGGTAGTTATTAAATAGTCAATAACTATTTAATAGCTATTGTACCTAGTTAAAATAAATACAAAGTTGCCTGTAAAATAAATATAAATCCTAAAATAGCTAGAATGTAACTATTAGTTATATTGCAGCTATATTAGGGTTTATTTTACAGGTAAGTATTTAGTTTTAAAAAGGATTAATTTATTTAACTATAGTACATTTATTTCGATTTATTTAAATTATATTTAAGTTAGGGGGGTGTTAGGGTTAGACTTAGGTTTAGGGGTTAATATCCTTATTATAGTAGCGGCGACGTTGGGGGCGGGAGATTAGGGGTTAATAATTGTAGGTAGGTGGCGGCGATGTTAGGGAGGGCAGATTAGGGGTTAATAAAATGTATTATAGTGTTTGCGAGGCGGAAGTGCAGCGGTTTAGGGGTTAATACATTTATTATAGTGGCAGCGATTTCCGGTCGGCAGATTAGGGGTTAATACTTGTAGTTAGATTGTGGCGACGTTGGGGGGGCAGATTAGGGGTTAATAACTATAATGTAGGGGTCGGCGATGTTAGGGACAGCAGATTAGGGGTTAATAGCTATAATGTAGTTGGCGGCGATATCCGGTCGGCAGATTAGGGGTTAATACTTGTAGTTAGATTGCGGCGACGTTGGGGGGGGGCAGATTAGGGGTTAATAATTATAATGTAGGGGTCGGCGATGTTAGGGACAGCAGATTAGGGGTTAATAGCTATAATGTAGGTGGCGGCAATATCCGGTCGGCAGATTAGGGGTTAATACTTGTAGTTAGATTGCGGCGACGTTGGGGGGGCAGATTAGGGGTTAATAACTATAATGTAGGGGTCGGCGATGTTAGGGACAGCAGATTAGGGGTTAATAGCTATAATGTAGGTGGCGGCGATATCCGGTCGGCAGATTAGGGGTTAATAAGATAATGCAGGTGTCAGCGATACCGGGGCGGTAGATTAGGGGTTAATAAGTGTTAGATTAGGGGTGTTTAGAGACTCTGGGTACATGTTAGGGTGTTAGGTGCAGACTTAGTGTTTCCCCATAGGAAACAATGGGGCTGCGGTGTTAGGTTTTTTTTCAGCCGAAACTCCCCATTGTTTCCTATGGGGAAATGCCGAATTTTACCGAGCTAATTCGGATTTATTCGGAGATACGGCAGCTATTTCGGATTTATTCGGTAGATTCGGAAGTATTTTAATTTGTAAATTCTAATCGATCCGAATCTCCGAATTTACCGAATTTTCCAAATTTCCGAATAAATCCGAAACGAACCGCACATGTCTAAAAAAAAACCTAAGCTTCCCATCGTATAGGTATTGCCCTTAAAGGGGCATTTAGCTCTTTTTCAAAAGCCCAAATGCTAATCTGAAAAAAAAAACAAAAAAAAACCCCCAGAATATCTACTCACGGTTGCTGAAGTCTGGACATCAAGGCGTCGAGAAGTCTTCATCCAGGCAGCAACATCTTCATCCATCGCTGGGGCGTCTTCTATCTTCATCCCGGGGGCACGGAGCGTCGAAGACATCCAGCGCAGAGCGTCCTCTTCATACGGTCCCCACCGTACACTAAACAGCCAATGGTATGAGAGCTACTGAAATCCTATTGGCTGTTTTAATTTGAAGAAAGGGTTTGGGCTTTTGAAAAAGGGCATTTAGCTTTGAAGAAAGGGTTTGGGCTTTTGAAAAAGAGCTAAATGGCTCTAAATAGGGGGCAATGGCTAGCTTAGTTTTTTTTTAGAGTTAGGTTTTTTTATTTTGGGGGTTGGCTGGGTGGCGAGTTTTACTGTTGGGGGGACTTTGTATTTTTTCTACAGGTAAAAGAGCTGTTTAACTTAGGGTAATGCCCTATAAAAGGTCCTTTTAAGGGCTATTGGTAGTTTATTGTAGGCTAGGGGGTGTTTTTATTGGGGGGGCTTTTTTATTTTTTTAGGGCTATTAGATTAGGTGTATCCAACAACGAAGATTCTCCCAGCACTCCAAGGTAAGGACACACCGGACTCCAAAGTTTAAAAGCAAAAGTGTGTACTTTATTACAGAAATTCAGCTTAAAATCAGCAGCAAATAATCAAATCAGGAGGAAGTGGGAGTTTAGGTCAAACATGTTTCGTCTAACAACGTAACTTCCTCAATGACCTATTAGATTAGGTGTAATTGTTTTTATTTTTGATAATTGTGTTTATTATTTTTGTAAGCTTAGTGTTTTTTATTTTTCATAATTTAGTGTTTATTATTTTTTTGTAATTTTAGATTTTTTTATTTTCATCGTAGTGTTTTTTTTTTAATTTAGATTTTTTAATTAGTAGTATTTTTTATTTTATTAGAATAGTAAGGTTAGGTTCATTTATAGTTTAATGTTAGGGTTATTTTTATTTCACAGGTAAGTTTTTATTTATTTAAATATAGTTATATTGTAATTTTAATTTAAAGTTAGGGGGGTGTTAGGTTTAGGGGTTAAAAATTTGATTTAGTGTTTTGCGATGTGGGGGGCCATCGGTTTAGGGGTTAATAGTTTTATTTAGTGGCGGAGATGTGGGAGGCCAGAGGCTTAGGGGTTAATAGGTTTATTTAGTTGTGGAGATGTGGGAGGCCGTAGGTTTAGGGGTAAATAGGTTTATTTAGTTGCGGAGATGTGGGAGGCCGGAGGTTTAGGGGTTAATAACTTTATTATAGTATTGGCAATGTCGGAGAGCATCGGAATAGGAGTTAATAACTTTATTATAGTGGCAGAGATGTCGGGGAGCGGCGGAATAGGGGTTAATAACTTTTATTAGTGTCGGCGATGTCGGGGGGCAGCAGATTAGGCGTGTTTAGACTTGGGTTTATGTTAGGTTTAAACGTAACTTTTTTTCCCCTATAGACATCAATGGGGTTGCGTTACGGAGAATTTTAATTCCGCACTTCAGGTGTTAGTTTTTTCTCTAACACTCTCTCCCCATTGATGTCTATGGGGGAAAGCGTGCATGAGCATGTCAAAGCAGCCCTTGGATTTTGTGCGGTATGGAGCTTAAGGCCACCATATCGCACGCACAAGGAGGCTTTTCAGTAACTCATAAGGGCAGTGCTATGCAGGGTGAAATAACGCAACTTTTTTGGCATTAGTTGCGCACCCTGTTTAGCGCAAAACTCGTAATCTAGGTGTAAGATAGGTAACTATTGGATGAGCAATCTTGTCCCTCCCTTCCCCCTCTCATCTTCTTCTCTTTTATTTTCATTCTCGGGGGTAGATTTAACAAGCAGCGGATGCTGCTATCTACCCCGTACTACCCCCCGGAAATGTAAGTTAAGAAGCAGCGGCCATAAGACCGCTGCTTCTTAACTCGTCCGCCACCTCTGATGTAGAGGACAGCAATCAGCCTGATCAGATACGATCGGGTTGATTGACACCCTGCGTATGTGAAGGGGGTGGCATTGCACAAGCATTTCACTAGAAATGCTTGTGGCAATAATAAATGCCGACAGCGTATGCTGTCTGCATTTATCGACGTGCGGCGGACATGATCTGCTGTATTAATAAATCTACCCCTCACTCTTCATCCCTCTTTCCTCTTAATCTAGATCTTGCTTTCACCTCAATCTCTTACAATCCTCACAAATCTTACAGGTCTATGTAGGTCCCCGTACTCTTCTTTCTTGTTTCGCCCTCATGGGCAAAACACAATTACCATGAAATTAATGTCATATTTCTGGTTTGTAATTTCAAATTATGAAAGTTCAGTGTACACTTTGGTGATCAGAGCCTGACAAATTGACTATTTTATTTAGATTTAATGGCACAGACATTTTATACTCTGTTCACTGAATTTATTATATGAATGTAATTAAAGGGATACTAAAGTTAAAATTAAACTTTCATGATTCAAAAAGAGCAAACCGTTTTAAGAGAATTTCCAAATTACTTACATTATCAAATATAGCACTGTCTTTAATTTGCATACTTTCCGAGGCCCTGATATTTAAAGATTCTCCAGCCTGGAGAGAAATTGTAGTTCAGACTTCACAGGAGATGAACTCACTGAATATTCAAAAGAAAAAGGGTGAAACTCTCTCTTATTTCTATATATGAAGGAGAGAGAAGCCCAGTGCAATATAGCACTGCATGATATGACAGTTTTGTTACACTTAGTGCATTGTATTCTATTTTACTATACATTTCAGATTGGGCCTTATCAGTATTATTTCATTTCGGCTTTGTACTTTCTCATTTGTATTTTAATACATTTAAATTTTGATCTAGCAGTGATTTTACACATCCTGGTTATGCTTTAAAAGGTTCTGTTAACAATTTAGGATCATACTTCTATATGGACTTAGGATCATATTTCTGTAAATCTTTTACAAATTACATTGCTCTTTGTATTTTCTCCATTGTATTTGGAATTGATGCAAATGGAGCCTCTATATCAGCTACAGGGGTTCTCCAGTTACTTTATCTCTCCCATGTGATTTTTTTTTTATCCCAGAGAGCTTAATTACTTTCTTTGGAAGGCATCTCTCATCTCTCTGGGATTTCCAGGTTCCTCTATTTTTCTTAGAAAATGCAGTGAGTTTTGCCCCCGTGAAGTCAGCAATATAATCAGAGTTTGTAAAATCACAATACTAAATACACTGCTGTATACAAAATAAAATGCAAAATAGAAAGTGCAAAGTTTAAATATAATACAATTTAATCTGAAGTGTAAAGTGATATAAAATAGAAAGCACAAAGTGTAAACGTAGCAGAACTGTCTCTCCTTCACATACAGAAATGCAGGGAACGCCCTTCAGAGAAGGCAAAATCTGTTTATTTTTTTATTTTTCTAGGGATCTCACAGTGCTGGAGGATCATTTTAGATCATCTCACCTGAGCGGAGAGGTTTTGAATATCAGGGCCTAAGGCACCAGCTACAACAGATCATGCGCAAGAGTTCACATTGTATACGTATATGAGCCTGTTTGATTGGCTGATGGATGTCACATGATACAGGGGGCTAGCAAACTTAAGTAGAAAATAATCTACTGCTCATTTAAAGTTCAGAGAAAGTGGTATTGTATTGTATTTTTATTATGGAATTTGCAATTCTACTGTTCTAATGGTCCATTAATAGCTTTTTATTTTCTTTATTTTCTTGTTTTAATGGTTCTTGAAAAACATTTCTTACACCATTACAAGTAAAATATCTCTGTTAACACTTGTTGTATCACATGCTATAACTAAAAATAAAGATAAAAAACACAACAACAAAGGGATTCTCCAAAACATAGGATAGATATGTAGTAAAGAACATAAATGACATAAGATGTGTTCTGACCAAGGAAAGTAAAAAGTTATCTTGAAATGCTATTGTATTTAATGGAGTGGTGAATATTTGTCATATAAGCACCTTCGAGAATGATAAAATGTGACACAACAGGCATGATTTACATGCATGAAGTAAAGAAAATGTTGTCATTAGGCCAATGATCCCGTGGAGTATTAGATTCTAAACAAATTAAATATGCGTAGACTGTATGAGGTAAGCTGTCTTAATATTCTATTTTAGCCTTATATGGATTTCCATCTATATTTCTAAGGATTCAATTAAAAACACACAGATATATATATATTTGATGCATCTTGCTTAAAAACTGCAGTTTACTACTACAGTCACATCATTTCCGATCTTGCAGGTATTTCATAGCAGGACAGTATGAGTTATGAAGCACTGAGAAATGTTGACTCATCATATTATAATCAGCACTGTGTTTGACCCTTCCCTAGTCTCATTCTGAATTAGATCTGCAACAAAATGAATTATTTTTAATCCAGAGGTACTAGAGATGAAGGTCACAGTCATGCCAGACATATTAAAACCTTCCTATTTTAGGTTTGTGATATTTAAAATATTACACATTAGGGTCAACAGAGAAAATGGAAGGAGATATTTATAACTGCTATTAAAAACTGGCATTTCATAAGGCGTCATAGATGCATCTCTCAAGTGAATTAATATCTAAGATACTGACAAAATCCCAAACTGGTACATATGTTAGGGACATTGATGAAAGAGAATTAATGACTCAAGAATTGCTATGATTCTCTGGACATGTGTGATATAATAACCCCTGAGAACTTCACATATGCTGAAAGTGTATACAGCTGGGCAGACAGCTCAGGGGTATTAAAGGGACAGGAAAGTCAAAATTAAACTGTCATGATTCAGATAGAGCATGCAATTTTAAGAGACTTTTCACTTTACTTTATTAATCAAATGTACTTAATTCTGTGGGTACCATTTTCTGAAAAGCATGACCAGGTAAGGTCAGGAGTAGCAATGCACTTCTGGGAGCTAGCTGGTGGTTACACACATATGCTATGCTGGATTGGCCTTCCAGGAGATTTCCCAGTGGGCGGCAGAAGCTGGGGATGGAGAGCTACAACTTAAAGGGGTGATTAATAGATGTAGGGTGCCTATATAACAACTGGCTCACTGGAGCTAAAGCACAATCCATGCCACTCAAATTTTTGGGCTGGTATTAAAAGTCGAAAGTAAATATTTATTGTACATGCTGTAATATAGTATAGTACGTACTACACTATTCATGTCGGATAGTGCGGGTGTGTAGTTTCACTATGATAATAGATTTTTTTGAGGACCGCACTAAAATTCAGATTGAATAGCATTTGAGCACAAAGCCAAAGGAGTGCAAAAATTGAGCTCAAGTACTGGAAGTTTTGGCTAAGATTACAAGTGGAGTGCTACTGATACTGTCGACTGAACTAAGAATACCCCACAATCTGGTCTTACAAGTGAATGGTAAAATAGTTTTACCAGAGAATGTTAGCAACATATTTAAGTGCACTCTATACTTTCAATAGATAGTGCAGGGTGCAGTAACATTGGTTAAATTACAAGTGGTGAGTTTTGTATTGTGCACAAGCACAACACATAAGAGCACTGAAAAGGTTAGCATGTCTGGAGAACATGCACATTTGACATGACTATCCCTTTAACCGAAGACTGATAATACAAACGCAATGAGCAAGCTACTTTAACTTCCCATTGAAAGAATAAGGACCACTAAATAAGTATTAGGTGCATTAAAAATAGTTTGGTTAATCATTTTATCCAAAAACTTTTAATACTCAATAGTGGGTTATTTTTTGCGCAAGGCTAAACACAAAATAATGTGCCATGCAGTATCAAGTGCACTCAACTTGTAATCCAGCCCTTTAAAGTGAAGGTAAAGTTTATATAATTTGAATATATCTATGTATTCCTTGAATATTGAATATGCTAATCGCTAACTTTATTTTATTAAAAAATATTATTTAGTCATTTTTTTTAACTATACTTTTCCCTACCGTTCTGTTGTTTAACTCCTCCCAACCTCTACATCCGGTTTGTAATGTGCTGTTACGTATTGAGTGTTCCCACCCGGCTCTATACATAACAGCAGAAGCGCGTTCACGAAGAGAAATCTAACTGCACATGCGCGATTCTAAGCGCACCCATCTCCCTTCAAGCAACATAAACCGGCCGTAAGTACGCATGCGTGAAACTAGAACGCCCGGTGTAGTCTTTGATGTATTAATAGACTCTAGCGCATGCGCAGTATATCGAGTAGGCGGGTGACGTAGAGTCACGGCCGCCTAATGGCCAGAAATTCAACTGGTTGCTCAAAAAACGTGACCATAAATAAAAAAATAAAAAATAGAAAACGGGATGATTGTTAAAATCGGAAAAAAAGGAATTGAAATAGAAAATTAAGGATTTTGAAGTAATAATGTAAAAAGTCATGAATGAAAGTCCCATTCATTTTCAAAAAATAATTGGATTCTGTATCAGTGTCAAGGTAACTTTACCTTCACTTTAACTTAAACCCATACAAATGAAAGACCATGACCAGCTCATTCTATTTTCATTAAAAACAATATTTATTTAAACATTATTAAAAATATGATCTGTAGATATATGTAGATATGTATCTGCTTCACCTCTCTGCAATTCCATTCACTGGCTCCCCATTCACAGCCTTATTAAATTCAAAATTCTCATGCTGACCTACAAAGCCCTTACTAACACCGCTCCCCGATAACTGTCCTCACTTATCAATAAATATATTCCAGCCCGCCCCCTTAAGATCCAACAATGACCTTATCCTTGCATCTTCTGTCATCACATTTTCCCATGCTAGACTGCAGAACTTTTCCTAATTATTATTATTATCATTATCAGCTATTTGTAGAGCGTCAACAGATTCCACATCGCTTCAGAGGTATGATATGCAAGGTAACATTTATAGGGAACAAGTGGGTAGAGGGCCCTGCCAACAGTTTCACGGTTGTAAATCAGCTCTCATAAAGGTGGTCTACTGACAGCTCGGCTCGTAGGCTTACATGCTAAGGGGTTCACAGGGATAACATAGGAGGGCAGGACTGAAGTTAGAAAAAGTTAGCGTATATTGTATGCATCCCTGAACAGTAGAGTCTTTAAAGTGCCCTTGAAACTTTCAAAACTAAGGGAGAGTTTTGTGGAGCGAGGCAGAAAGATCCACAAAATAGGGGCCAGTCTGGAGAAATCCTGTAGTGAGGTAATAAGAGAGGAGAAGTTCATGAGTAGACTGAAGGGGACAGGAGGGAGAATATCTGGAGACAAGTTGTGAGATATAGGGGGGGAGCATTGCCATTGAAGGCCTTGAATGTCAGGGGGATATTTATCAAAGCCTCAACCGCAAATACGCCAGAATTCCGCAGGGTAATTGTTGTGAGATTGATCCAACCTAATTATCAAAGCCTACAGACCGGCAAATGTTGAAATTTGTGATGTAACATACAATCCGCCGGCCTACCCTAACTATTATACTACAATTAAATTAAGCTACCAATTAAATTAACTAAATTACATATTAAAAAACCCTAACCCTACTCAAATTATTTAAATATACTATTAAACCTTATTACAAATTACTAAATTACAGGGAAAACCCCCCACTAAGTTACAAAAAAAAAAAAACACTAAATTACGAAAAATATAAAAAAACCTAGCCTACAATAAACTACCAATGGCCCTTAAAAGGATCTTTTGTGGGGCATTGCCCCAAAGAAATCAGCTCTTTTACCTGTAAAAAAAATACAAACACCACCCAACAGTAAAACCCACCACCTAAGCTCCCCATTGCCCTAAAAAGAGCATTTGTATGGGCATTGCCCGTAAAAGGGCGTTTAGCTCTTTTACATGCCCAGACCCTAATCTAAACATAAAACCCACCCAAAAAACCCTTAAATAACACTAACCCCCGATGATCCCCACAGTTATTGAAGTCCCGCTTGAAGGATCCATCCAGCCGGCAAGAAGTCTTCATCCAGGCGGCCTCTTCGATCTTCATCCAGCCGGGGAAGTCCTCATCCAGGCAGCAAGAAGTCTTCATCCAGACATCATCTTCTATCTTCATCCATCCGGCGCGGAGCGGGTCCATCCTGAAGACATCCGGCGCGGAGCATCCTCTTCATACGGTTGCCGCCGTAAACTGGAACTTTAATGCAAGTGACGTCATCCAAGATGGTGTCCCTTGCATTCCAATTGGCTGGAAGATTTCAATCAACCAAAAGCTGCTAAAATCCTATTGGCTGTTCCAATCAGCAAATAGGATTTGAGCAGCTCTTATTCTATTGGCTGTTCCAATCAGCCAATAGGATGAGAGCTCAATCCTATTGGCTGATTGGAGCAACCAATAGGATGAGAGCTGCTCAAATCCTATTGGCTGATTGGAACAGCCAATATGATTTTAGCAGGTCTAATCCTATTGGCTGATTGAAATCTTTCAGCCAATAGGAATGCAAGGGACGCCATCTTGGATGACATCACTTGCATTGAAGTTCCAGTTTACGGCGGCGACCATATGAAGAGGATGCTCTGTGCCGGATGTCTTCAGGATGGACCCGCTCCGCGGGTATAAATATAGTTTGGAAAAAGCCGAATAGACATGAGATCGATGACTGCTAGTTAACAACAGTCCGATGCTCATCGCCCCGTACTTGGTGCGCGTCTTTTTGCTGGCTTTTTTCATAACTAAGGAGAGCATATTGAGATACGTGGCCGCGATGTTAGGCGATGTTAGGCGAGCGTATTGGTGCCGGCAAATGCAACAGAGCTTGGCAGAAGAAAAGCAACATGTAACGAAGCTTGGCAGTGGCATTCATTTTTGATCGTAAAGGAGGTAGACGACAACTAGGGAGACCAAAGAGGATGTAGTCGCCATAGTCAAGGCAGGAAATGATGAGAGAGTGGATTAATATCTTGTGTAAGTAAGCGGCACATTTTGGAGATGTTTTTAAAGGTGGAAACGGCAGGAGTTGGCCAAAGACTGGATGTGACTTGTGAATGAGAGATCGGAGTGTGACCCCAAGACATGGGGCGTGCAGGGTTGGGAAAAGGATGCTATTATCAACAGTTATCAAAGGCAGACACATCAAGAAGGAATAACAGAGAGATGTGCCCTTTGATTTTGCTGTAGTCATTAGTAACCTTGACAAATGCGGTCTCTGTGGAGAGTTGGGGGTGAAAATCTGTCTTACCCAACTCAGTAACAATTTAATTCCACTTACCTAATAATTGCCCTAATCTAACTATGTATTAACATCGCTCTCACCCTTGCAGTCCACACCTCCTGTTTCTCATCCTCCTAGCCTTCTAGATTGTAAGTTCCCACAGGAATTGCGCCCTCAATTCCTTCAGTATTTGACAAATTTTGTGTTATCTCTTACAAGTATTGTATCATTGTATTAATTGTACTCATGGGCAGCGCTACAGAATTTGTTTGTGCTTTATAAATAAAGTAATAAAGAAAGTAATAATAATACAGTGCAGAGTGTTCACTATTATAGTGTATATATATTCAATCATTATAGACCACAGCAGTATACTTACTCATGTTTATACAGAGCAGTGTGCTCATCAGGGTATAGTGTATAGAAAATCACATCATTACACAGCACAGTGTGCTCACTGGCAGTGTATAAATACATATAAATACTCAGAATCTTTATAAATTGCAGCATGTTCATTATCAGTGTGTATATTATACACACACACACACACACATATATATATATATATATATATATATATATATATATATATATATATATATATATGCACCCAGACTTGTCTGGGGTTAACTGCCTGGGGCTCTGGGGATAGTGCAGCTACCTGTGAGTGCTATTCAGCACCCAGGGCTGTGCATGTTGCAGGGTCATAGGATGTGTACCCGGTCCAGTTTGAGAGTGCAGTCCACTGCCATGTTTTGTAAATGTCTAGGGAGCTTACATAAGCCTTTGCACCCTTTTGAAGGTTCCCATTTTGTTTGATTGAGAGCATGCATTGTTTGACTGTATTAGGGACCCAGGTTGGGATAGACCTTGATGTGGTTCCTGGGCTTGACCCATTTGGCCAGATGCTGTACCGAACGCTTCCATTTTTGCTTTTAATCTTAGATCTTTGCTTGTTATAGAGTGCCAGACTTCCTCTGTGTGTCGTGTTATTTTTGTTTTGTAATTTCCCCTATGGGCTTTGCAGTGCAAGCTACCCGTGAGTGCTATTAAGCACCTAGGGCTGTGCATGTTGCAGAGTCATAGGATGTGTACTCGGTCCAGTTGGAGAGTGCAGTCCACTCCTGTGTTTTGCATATATATATATATATATATATATATTAATAATAATAAAATTAATTATACAGAGAATCATGTATATTATTACTATTGCTTATTATTGAGTTACCTTCAAAAATAATTTGCACCAGGGCTCTTGGTTGATTAGGTAGGCTACTACCTGCATCAGTTGTATTGAATACAGAAATAATTTGATATTTTTGATCACTGTAGAAACAGAGCCATTGTCAGTCTGTTGATTGATATAGATAGATAGATAGATAGATAGATAGATAGATAGATAGATAGATAGATAGATAGATAGATAGTGATTTACTTGTAGAATGTATAGCACTGCCAGCTGATTTGCATGACTTTAAAAAAAGCTGCATGATATATACACTAAATAGAAAACTATTTTCTTTTTGTTTAGTGCATTCATCTGTTCTATTTGTACCTGTAACAATCTTAATGGCAATATAATAAAGGTTTAGGGAGTCCCTTACAATAATATTATATTTTGTTAGAGCATATTTATAAAAAAAATAATGGTTTATTATACTATACTTGCAATATATAGTCAAAGTTGTGCTCCTGTGCCACTCAAGATGAGGATACAGCTGGAGAGCAAATGGGAGGCCAGCATATATGTGTATGCTGTAATCACTGACTATTATCATCTGGAACAGGGTGTTACAAGAGTGCAGTTTTGACAGTGTGTTTAAACTTTTAGAAGGAGTTAAATACATAATAACATAATGGAATGTGCTTTATCAAAATAGAACATTTAATTATTTTTTTCCAAATAGAACAAAACTTTAATAGGAAATAACACTCACATTACAAGTAAAAAGAGATTCATTTATGCTCAGCTATACATTGATCTCATTATGCAATGAGCACCTTAGCCTCTCCCTATACACAATGCATGCCAGAGTCTTTATCAAGCACAGAACAGGTACACCAGCTGCTGCCGTCCTTCCCTTCTCACTACCTTTACATACACATGACTTGGCAGCATCTAGGGGCCATTCCTGGAACACGCTACTTAATTATAAAAACATTAATATTCATCAGTGGGGCTTTGCAATGCATTACTGACCTCCCTTAAGGTGACAGGGTTAATACTTTAAAATAAGGCAGGTCACTTTGATACAGAATCCATGTGACATTTTGACATTGATGTTGCCTTATCACAAGTAGATTTCTCAAGCTTATTTCCTCGTCATTTTATGTTATAGCAAGACTTTTTGTTGTTTCTTTCTTTTTAAGAAATATGTTTATTTCATTTCCATTCATACATTTTGGGTCAGATTACGAGTGGTGCTAACAGATGCGTGCAAGCGATATCGGTTATATCACGCATCGGACGTAAGCGCGCTTATTACAAGTTGAAAGTAAACGCGTTTGTTTAAGCAGAATTGAATTCAAAGCGCGTCAGGCTAGTGCAACCTCAAACCTCTGGTTAACTGTTGATACAAAAATCAAAAATAATGTTGCACAAAGTACGTAAAAAATACATTAAAATTAGTTACAATCATAATAACACTATCGAATACAATTATTAGAAAAAATATTGCATAAAAAAAGTTATAAGAGCTCAAAGATATGAGGGTTCAGGTGTAAGAAAAAAAAGGGCTGCAAAGTGCTTTAACATAGAAATACATACATGTCTAAATATGTGTATACATATATATATATATATATATATATATATATATATATATATATATATATATATGTGTGTGTGTGTGTACATATGTATTTATATGTGTATATATGTGTTTACAGACATATATACACAAATAAACCCATAAAAACATAAATACATATGTCTACACATATAGACATATAACTGCAATGGAGCTCTTTGCAGTCATGTAGCTGGACACATGAAAAAAAATATTTATGCAATAGTCATATTTAATAAAATGTTTAACTGTGTATTTACTGTAAATATTTCACATTCTAATGTTCTTCACATAGGGGAATGTGTTCTTAGTATTTTTAAATAGATATTCCTGGGGGAACCTCCGGGCGGCTGCCATGATAGGTCGCAATATTGAGTGCTGCTCCAGCTTTCCGGACTTATCTGCATAATATCACCTGTTCAAGCTGTCATCCAAGCCTGAGATAAATATAGTCTAATGCAGAGGACTTTACTCTTCTACCTCATGCCAAGATATTCAGGATTGCTGCTAGCCCAATATAATGGAACTTATCTAGAGGCTGCAGCCTCTTCCAAACCCCCCCCGTCTGAGCACCTATGGGCCTCAGTCGTTGCACAGCGTCATTTGTGCGCTGCTACTATCCTTTCTACACTTCAGAATTACTTGGGGAGATGACAAATCTAATTCTAAAGGAGATCAGGGCCCTGCTTGATTCCTACCTGACCTCATTTGCTGAGTCTGACTGAGGTGCATCACAACTCCGGGCCCCCACTTGGGATATTGATCGTGGCCCTGTGGAGATGTTCTACGGTGGGAGCGACGCTCTGGAGCCCCAGACACTGCTTCTTTTCCCAGAGAGCTCTGACAACGGCATCAGGGACATCTGTGAGGCCCAGAGTAAGACAGGAGGGACTTTCCATTTCTCCTCTAATAGCAACAAGCTGGTGGGTGCACCTACGACCAACATCGAGATTCCCTGTGGGGCAGCAGCTGGACCAGGGGCCGCAGTCTGTGGAGTGGCGGTCCAGCTGATTGTGCCAGATGGAGACGGGACTACCTTCCACCAGCAGCCTTTTACATTTACTCACCTACCCACTGCTGCATTGGAGCCCCATCAGAGTGCACAACCTGCACACGGTAGGAGATAACCGGCTAAAGAGCTGTAGCATCTATGTAATTCCTCCACCGACTTTGAGCGATGTTCCTGCAGTGCTACACAATTTGCCCTCATTGCCGTACAGCATAGAAGCCCTCGCAAAGAGCCTTAATACACGGCTGATATCAAAGCCTTTTGCTATGGGGACTTGAATAAAGCACCGAGGGATTTGAGATCCGGAGTGGGTTAGGGTTCACGCATCCCAAAAGTCCCAGCAGATATCCATCAGCAACTGTCTCCTAAGATTCTGCATATTTAATCTGCCTACTATGGCACTGATTTGAGTGAACCTGCTCTAACGGAGGACTCTCTCCTTCTTTAATATTGTTAAGTGGTTAATCTTTGTAACTGTTTTCTGTTGGCCAAAAGGCTAAGATAAAAATGCATATAAGTTATGTTGCAGCAGAGTATTGGGACCCCCTGAAAATTTGGGAATTTTAATGTTGACCAAGACCTTGTATCCCCCCTTTCATGAATATGTGTTGGACGATAACGATCACTCTAGAATATTCATACCTCTCTAACTCCATGTGAGCTTCCATTCAAGCCCCAGATTTATATATTTTTTCTCTATAGTACACAATACCATGTCTAGATCTGGAATATATATACTTTCCCATGTTAGGATCATTATGCAGTTTATTATTATATAGTTTGGTAGTAATGACCTAATGTACATACAAGTTATGCTGTCTGCAGGAGATATAGCATAAAAAGACCAGATCATACAACTCAGCCAAACCCACAATCTAGAGTCTTCCCATTACTTAATAAATTTGCCCTAGGTTTTAGATAATGAATCTGTGGCTGTGCACTCCAGAGATAACTAACACATATTATGGAGCCCTTATAGGTCCTTTATCAGTCCATAAGTGTTTATGATTGAGGGTTCACCATTGTACCCATACTTCTATATACTCACTGCTACTTGAAGATATAAGCCACTGGCACAAACATTTAATATCCCCCTGAGAACATATATTTTATGGACGCACTATATTTATGTGTTGTTAGGTAGTTGTATCCTTTGATCTCCACCATCTAACCCCCTTTAGAAAAGTGACCCCATCTGTCAACCTTACAATTTACTACCCTGTCTTAACGGCTCTCCGCAGTCTGAACCTCAATATATGTCCTGCCAAGGGCCCAAGAGTGGCCCAATATACCCATTACCCACAAGTGACCCCTACTATCTCCCCCTACTGATACGTATTGATATTATAGGCTTAAAAGTGGCCATTGTTTCTCTTATGGGTACTTATCTTCCATGAACATAGACACTTGTAGATAGGGGTCGCTTCTAATTTTTATTCTAATTTTTACTCAAAAATTATAAAATAAAAAATTAGGATACTATAATTAAAGAGTGCCCATTTGAAATTGCATTTAGCCATATTATTAAAGAGTCTAACATAAAACATACTGTATGACTTACCCTACTGTTTATGTCTTCTGCGGATATTTTTTGATAATTCTGTTCATATTATGATACAATGGCTATGTGTATGTGAACTGACCTGTATGGCATTTACCTGTTTTGCACTCCATGCTTTGGAATTATGTAAGCTATATCCTCATTAAAAATGATATTAAAAAAAAAGGCTTCTAATAAAAACTATAGCTGTTTAAAAAAAAAAAAATAGATATTCCTAAATATACCTGTATATCTCTATACATCTATATATAGACACATATATGTATATATATATATATATATATATATATATATATATATATATATATATATATATATATATATATATATATATATATATAGCTATAGAAATATAAAAAATTATAAAATAAAAAAATTAGGATACTATAATTAAAGAGTGCCCATTTGAAATTGCATTTAGCCATATTATTAAAGAGTCTAACATAAAACATACTGTATGACTTACCCTACTGTTTATGTCTTCTGCGGATATTTTTTGATAATTCTGTTCATATTATGATACAATGTCTATGTGTATGTGAACTGACCTGTATGGCATTTACCTGTTTTGCACTCCATGCTTTGGAATTCTGTAAGCTATATCCTCATTAAAAATGATATTGAAAAAAAAAGGCTTCTAATAAAAGCTACAGCTGTTTAAAAAAAAAAATAGATATTCCTAAATATACCTGTATATCTCTATACATATATATATAGACACATATATGTATATATATATATATAGACACATATATGTATATATATATATATATATATATATATATATATATATATATATATATATATATATATATATATATATATATATAAAGCTATAGAAATATAAAAAATTATAAAATAAAAAAAATAGGATACTATAATTAAAGAGTGCCCATTTGAAATTGCATTTAGCCATATTATTAAAGAGTCTAACATAAAACATACTGTATGACTTACCCTACTGTTTATGTCTTCTGCGGATATTTTTTGATAATTCTGTTCATATTATGATACAATGGCTATGTGTATGTGAACTGACCTGTATGGCATTTACCTGTTTTGCACTCCATGCTTTGGAATTATGTAAGCTATATCCTCATTAAAAATGATATTAAAAAAAAAAAGGCTTCTAATAAAAGCTATAGCTGTTTAAAAAAAAAAAAATAGATATTCCTAAATATACCTGTATATCTCTATACATATATAGACACATATATGTATATATATATATATATATATATATATATAATAAAGCTATAGAAATATATATTTAACCAAAAACCATCAGATATACAGAAATATGTATTTATAAATAAATAGAACATATTCTGCTATTTCAAGAACATTGGAATCTGAAATATTCATGTTCATTTAAGATTAGTGCACTTGAGAAAATGCGATCGGTTTGCATGATTTGTTGGGTATTATTTTTTTTCCACTTTTCGCGCTCCATAGAAGTCTATGGGAGACTATGTTAATGCAATCTGTAACTTGCTTTTTGTGCGCGTTGGGTAAGGGCGTGAGCGGAAACTTTTTACTTTCAACTTGTAATATGCGCAGTACCTGATGCGTGCAAAAATCCAAAGTGGAGCGCAGTTAGCCCGTGAGTGGGAGCTATTATAAGCACTCTCCACTCATAATCTAGCCCTTTGATGGCAAAAAGCAAAACATTGTCATAAAAGCATTATGTTTAGGGCTGCCAATATACTTTATACTCAGACATGTTTTTTTTTTTACTATATTATGTAATATTGTCTTATTATTATATTTTGAAATTAGTCAATGACAAACAGCATCTATTAGACATACAACAAACAGAAATACCTAAAAGTAAAGAATTTGCATTAAAAATATTTAGTCTTCAATTCAGGAACAGTAAAGTCAAAAGTAAACTTTTGTGGTAACAGAGTATGATATTTAAAAAAAATCTAATTTGCGCTATTATCAAATTTGCTTTGTTCTCTTGGCTATCCTTGTTGAAAAGCATACCTAGATAGACTCAGGAATGGCAATGCGCTACTGGGAGCTAGCTGCCTATAGGTGGCTGTGCATATATGCCTCTTGCCATTGTCTTGTTGCTTGGCAGTTTACTAAAATGTGCCATGGTATATAAAGTAAACTGCTCTTCTTGGGATCAGTATATTATTGAAGGAGCACTTCTTTTCATATGCATAAAAACAAACAGCACTGGTATTGAAAAGAGTAATGGTAATAACCCATCTTTCTTAGGAACAAATATAACAAAGTAAAAAAGTGTTTATTTTAGTAAAAAGTATTCTTTGCCTTATCCAGTTAAGATAACTTTAAAGGGACATAACACAAGTTGGGATAGAGACAAAATAATATATGTACTTTAATTACTTTATCTGCAATTTTATACTGCAGTGCCTCGCCATTAACCCTTTGTTTTTAGTTTCTAAATTGTAAAGCTCTAACTCCCCCACACATTTCCTTCTATGGCTGTATCTATATCTATTGTTAATTTGGTAGAATGCAAAAATGCATAGGGATTATCTAGGAGCTTGCCTAGAAGCTGTGAACTCAGTTGAAATACAATGCCTGTGTCTAAACACTGATAAGGGGGTGGAGTTAGCTATGTAATTCATTTAGCTTATTTTTGAAAATAATTTTAAAATACTTGCCAGCAATTTTTAAACATTTTTTTGTGCAAACTATTTTTAATTATTAGCCCTTTCTAGAATATGCACAGATCTCAACCTGTTTTATGTCCCTTTAAAGGGGTGTTCTAATGGAAAAATAATAAGCTCTTTTGTTATTAAAGTATTGGTGTGTCTGTTGCTCACAATGCACTTATTAGCTCCCAAAGAGAGTTTAAACACATAACTAAAGTTCTGCCCAGAGTTGTAACACATTGCAGTTTCCAAGCAGAACATGGCTTATTTGCCATTTAGGAGCAGCATATACATGTAGCCAGCAATCATTGGCCATGTCCTGCCCCAATTGAATTAGAGTGTTCATTTAAAATAAATACAGGCATACATCAGTGAGTTATAATCTTTTTGCTGGTAGTGTGTGTATATATATATATATATATGTGTGTGTGTGTGTGTGTGTATTCATGTGCATTTATGTGTTATGTGAAATTGATAGTCTGCAAAAGGAAATATACATAAACCTGACTCATGGCAAATAGAAGAACAATACATATATTTAGAACTTTATATTAATGCATAACATGCCAAACCATAGCTGAGAGTGTCTTAAAGAGACAGTAAACCCAAACATTTTCTTTCATCATTCAGGTAGAGAATACAATTTTAAACAACATTCCAATTTACATCTATTATCTAATTTGCTTCATTTTTTAGATATCCTTTGTTAAAGAAATAGTAATGCACATGGGTGAGCCAATCACATGAGGCATCTATGTGCGGCTACCAATCAGCAGCTACTGAGCCTATCTAGAAATGCTTTTCAGCAAAGGATTTCAAAAGAATGAAGCAAATTAGATAATAGAAGTAAATTAGAAAGTGGTTTAAAATTGCATACTCTTTCTAAATCATGAAAGAAAAAAATTGGGTTTTGTGACAGACCCCTCTGTCAACCTCCCTACGGATTATGGATTCGGGCATTATGTTAAGTCACCCTGTGCCCATTATAGGTACAGGGTGGAAATCCAACAGTACTGGAGGGGTTAACTTCAGTTTTGAGTAACTGTTAGATTGAGTAACTGTATTGTCTAAGACAGTTGTTGTTAGCAGTTGTTGTTGCACCAGTTTTAAGCAGTGGCTAGAAGCAAAATAAATAGCTGATTTAGACTTAAACTTGGACTGAATTATTTAGACAACATTTTTAAGATGAGGATGTCTCTGCCTAACTAAAAGATATTACGGATCCTACTGCCTCTCCGCTACAGGTTTCATGTCCCTTTAAGTAATGAAAACATACTTACCGAAAGACACCCATCCACATATAGCAGATAGCCAAACCAGTACTGAAACAGTTATCAGTAGAGGTAATAGAATATGAGAGTATATTGTCGATCTGAATAAGGGAGGTAGGAGATGAATCTCTACGACCGATAACAGAGAACCTATGAAATACATCTTCCGCAAGGAAAACCATTGCATTCAATAGGTGATACTCTCTTCACAACCCTCTGACATTCACTGTACTCTGAGAGGAATCATGCTCCAAAACGCTGAGAAGCGCATATCAACGTAGAAATCTTAGCACAAACTTACTTCACACCTCCATAGGAGGCAAAGTTTGTAAAAATTGAATTGTGGGTGTGGTGAGGGGTGTATTTATAGGCATTTTGAGGTTTGGGAAACTTTGCCCCTCCTGGTAGGATTGTATATCCCATACGTCACTAGCTCATGGACTCTTGCCAATTACATGAAAGAAAGAGCAATATCTGTGAAGCACAATAAAGCGAAGCACAATAAAATGAGGTGTGCCTGTATGTTTATTTACTGTCATTTGCCATATACATAATGCCTATAAATAACGGTAAATAATCCTGACGGGTGTTTCTATGGTGTCACTGTCAGGCCTTCACACACTTTTATAGTTGAGTGAGGGTAAGTAAAGAACCAACAGGCACTTTAATCAGAACCAGACTAAGAAAGAAGCTCAAAAGCTACCAAACATTAGGTTCAAATCATGGAAGTAACTGAGAATAACAGTTTTGGTTAGAAGCTGATTGCAGAAGAAAGTATGGTCTAACTCTACTTTACAACACAAATTAAAACTACAGGTTGCTATACTAAGAGCACAAGTGAGGAAGGAATTCAGAACCTCTTTATAATATTCATACTGATATAAACCTTTGGGGCTCAATTACTTAAAAAACAGACATTTTTCCAGAGGGGGCAAAAAATAATTATATTAGTGGTAACGTGGAGGAAGAGAGAATTGCTTGCAGCACATCATTTTAAAAAAATGGGTCATTAAGAGACTGAATTAAACAGCAAAACTGCAAGAGGGGGGGTCTGACCCTTCTTGCCCCTCTCTTGACTTCCATGATTAGAATCATATTGACATCTAGATGTTTTTCTGTATCAGTGATATATTGTGAAAGAAATCCACCGTGCTGGAATAAGGCTAAGGCATGAATCCAAAGACCTCTGTCTTTGTCAGTTGATTTTCAGCAAGATAGCAAAGAGTTCATGTTTGCCAAAGCCAAAGTAATAAAAGAATTAAAAGACTTACCTAAATAGCACCTGATGTGACCATAAAACTCATACACTGTATTAACTGAGATAGTACTAAGAAAAGATCTCATGGTAGCTCATAATTAGTCTACAAGCAAAACCAATAGACTCTTCCACATCTTAGATTAAAGAGATAGTAAAGTACAAATTAAACTTTCATGATTCAGATAGGGCATGCAATTTTAAACATTCAAAATTACTTATCATATCATAAATTCTGCTTTGTTCTCTTGGTATTCTTAGTTGAAAGCTAAACCTAGGTAGGCTCATATGCTAATTTCTAAGCCCTTGAAGGCCACCTCTTATCTGAATGCATTTGACAGTTTTTCACAGCTAGATGGTGTTAGTTCAGATGTTTAATATAAATAACATTTTTCTCATCCATGTGTAGTCAGCACTAATTGCCTGAAATGCAAGTCTGTCAAAAGATCTGATATAAGGAAGCAGTCTGCTGAAGATTAGATACAAGGTAATTTCAGAGGTAAAAAGTATATTTCTATAACAGTGTTGATTATGTAAAACTGGGGAATGGGTAATAAAGGGATTATCTATCTTTTTAAACAATAACATTTTTAGGTTTTACTATCCCTTTAACTGGTGCAGACATAAAGATATACAACTATAGTAAATTGTATAAGCATGTAATCCTAAGAATTGTTGATTTTATTTCATGTTACAATCTCAAATAAAAAAAAAAATAACTTACACAACTCCTTTAATGCAAAACATTCTTGTGAAACAATATAGGGATAAATAACCTCTTAACGAACAAAACGTAATATTGCGGATTTCGCCTCCAATGGCAAGACCACACTATTACAACTTCCCTCTCTCCAGCAGGTCTCCTAGAACACAGCAGTCTTGCCTCTTGAAATATATATATATATATATATATATATATATATATATATATATATATATATATATATGTGTGTGTGTATGTGTATATATATATATATATATATATATATATATATATATATATATATATATATATGTGTGTGTGTGTGTGTGTGTGTATATATATATATATATATATATATATATATATATATGTGTGTGTGTATATATATATATATATATATATATATATATACATATACACATACATACATACAGTATATATATGTATATATATATATATATATATATATATATATATATATATATATATATATATATATATATTATTAAAAAAAATATTTGAAAATCAGCCCTTGAGGGGAAACTAGCTCACTAACGCGCAAATCTCCAAAAATGCTTTCGTGAAAACAGCATGAAACATTACTACTTCAAATCATCAGGAATAGATGATAGGACAACACACAACATGTGTCTATCCCTTACATGCATTAGCCACTGCAAAAGTATTACCTGGAAGGCTGAAGCTACACTCTCTAGGTTCACTGCAGAAACACAGTCACTGCCTCCTTTGATTACTGTAAGCCTGCAAAGTAACTACTGTAACAGAGGTTCTCACTAGGGAAATCAAATGTGTTTCAAGATCTACCAGCTGCCAAAGGAGAGCCTAGGAGATAAGGCCCTCAACAGAAGCACGTGGAGCTTACTTCCTAAACAATCCCTAATTAAAGTAAGACAAGGTATCTGCAATTGAATTATTGACTCCAGGAACATGAAGCACAATAAAATGATTATTCAATTCCAGGTAGCGCAAAACTAAGAAACTCAGGCCTAGATTTGGAGTTTGGCGGTAGCCGTGAAAACCAGCGTTAGAGGCTCCTAACGCTGGTTTTAGGCTACCGCCGGTATTTGGAGTCATTAACAAAAGGGTCTAACGCTCACTTTTCAGCCGCGACTTTTCCATACCGCAGATCCCCTTACGTCATTTGCGTATCCTATCTTTTCAATGGGATCTTTCTAACTCCGGTATTTAGAGTCGTGTCTGAAGTGAGCGTTAGAAACGACAAAACTCCAGCCGCAGAAAAAAGTCAGTAGTTAAGAGCTTTTTGGGCTAACGCCGGTTCATAAAGCTCTTAACTACTGTACTCTAAAGTACACCAACACCCATAAACTACCTATGTACCCCTAAACTGAGGTCCCCCCACATCGCCGCCACTCAATTACATTTTTTTAACCCCTAATCTGCCGACCGCCACCTACGTTATACTTATGTACCCCTAATCTGCTGCCCCTAACACCGCCGACCCCTGTATTATATTTATTAACCCCTAACCTGCCCCCCACAACGTTGCAGCGACTACCTACAATAATTAACCCCTAATCTGCCGACCGCAAAGCGCCGCTACTTAAATTATCCTTATGTACCCCTAATCTGCTGCCCCTAACACCGCCGACCCCTATATTATATTTATTAACCCCTAATCTGCCCCCCTCAACGTCGCCTCCACCTGCCTACACTTATTAACCCCTAATCTGCCGAGCGGACCGCACCGCTACTATAATAAAGTTATTAACCCCTAATCCGCCTCAATAACCCTATAATAAATAGTATTAACCCCTAATCTGCCCTCCCTAACATCGCCGACACCTAACTTCAATTATTAACCCCTAATCTGCCGACCGTAGCTCACCGCTATTCTAATAAATGTATTAACCCCTAAAGCTAAGTCTAACACTAACACCCCCCTAAATTAAATATAATTTTAATCTAACGAAATTAACTCTTATTAAATAAATTATTCCTATTTAAAGCTAAATACTTACCTGTAAAATAAATCCTAATATAGCTACAATATAAATTATAATTACATTGTAGCTATTTTAGGATTAATATTTATTTTACAGGCAACTTTGTAATTATTTTAACCAGGTACAATAGCTATTAAATAGTTAAGAACTATTTAATAGTTACCTAGTTAAAATAATAACAAAATTACCTGTAAAATAAATCCTAACCTAAGTTACAATTAAACCTAACACTACACTATCATTAAATTAATTAAATAAAAGATCTACAATTACCTACAATTAAACCTAACACTACACTATCAATACATTAATTAAATACAATATCTACAAATAACTACAATGAAATAAACTAACTAAAGTACAAAAAATAAAAAAGAACTAAGTTACAAAAAATAAAAAAATATTTACAAACATAAGGAAAATCTTACAACAATTTTAAACTAATTACACCTACTCTAAGCCCCCTAATAAAATAACAAAGCCCCCCAAAATAAAAAAATGCCCTACCCTATTCTAAATTACTAAAGTTCAAAGCTCTTTTACCTTACCAGCCCTGAACAGGGCCCTTTGCGGGGCATGCCCCAAGAAGTTCAGCTCTTTTTTCATGTAAAAAAAAACATACAATACCCCCCCCCCAACATTACAACCCACCACCCACATACCCCTAATCTAACCCAAACCCCCCTTAAATAAACCTAACACTAAGCCCCTGAAGATCTTCCTACCTTATCTTCACCTCACCAGGTATCACCGATCCGTCCTGGCTCCAAAATCTTCATCCAAGCCCAAGCGGGGGCTAGACATCCATCATCCGATGGCTGAAGAAGTCCAGAAGAGGGTCCAAAGTCTTCATCCTATCCGGGAAGAAGAGTAGATCCGGACCGGCAACCATCATCTTCCAAGCGGCATCTTCTATCTTCATCCGATGAGGACCGGCTCCATCCTGAAGACCTCCACCGCGGACCCATCTTCATCCGGCGACGTCCAACTGAAGAATGACGGTTCCTTTAAGGGACGTCATCCAAGATGGGGTCCCTCGAATTCCGATTGGCTGATAGGATTCTATCAGCCAATCGGAATTAAGGTAGGAATATTCTGATTGGCTGATGGAATCAGCCAATCAGAATCAAGTTCAATCCGATTGGCTGATCCAATCAGCCAATCAGATTGAGCTCGCATTCTATTGGCTGATCGGAACAGCCAACAGAATGCGAGCTCAATCTGATTGGCTGATTGGATCAGCCAATCGGATTGAACTTGATTCTGATTGGCTGATTCCATCAGCCAATCAGAATATTCCTACCTTAATTCCGATTGGCTGATAGAATCCTATCAGCCAATCGGAATTCGAGGGACGCCATCTTAGATGACGTCCCTTAAAGGAACCGTCATTCTTCAGTTGGACGTCGCCGGATGAAGATGGGTCCGCGGTGGAGGTCTTCAGGATGGAGCCGGTCCTCAACGGATGAAGATAGAAGATGCCGCTTGGAAGATGATGGTTGCTGGTCCGGATCTACTCTTCTTCCCGGATAGGATGAAGACTTTGGACCCTCTTCTGGACTTCTTCAGCCATCGGATGATGGATGTCTAGCCCCCGCTTGGGCTTGGATGAAGATTTTGGAGCCAGGACGGATCGGTGATACCTGGTGAGGTGAAGATAAGGTAGGAAGATCTTCAGGGGCTTAGTGTTAGGTTTATTTAAGGGGGTTTGGGTTAGATTAGGGGTATGTGGGTGGTGGGTTGTAATGTTGGGGGGGGGTATTGTATGTTTTTTTTTACAGGAAAAAGAGCTGAACTTCTTGGGGCATGCCCCGCAAAGGGCCCTGTTCAGGGCTGGTAAGGTAAAAGAGCTTTGAACTTTAGTAATTTAGAATAGGGTAGGGCATTTTTTTATTTTGGGGGGCTTTGTTATTTTATTAGGGGGCTTAGAGTAGGTGTAATTAGTTTAAAATTGTTGTAAGATTTTCCTTATGTTTGTAAATATTTTTTTATTTTTTGTAACTTAGTTCTTTTTTATTTTTTGTACTTTAGTTAGTTTATTTCATTGTAGTTATTTGTAGATATTGTATTTAATTAATGTATTGATAGTGTAGTGTTAGGTTTAATTGTAGGTAATTGTAAATATTTTATTTAATTTATTTAATGATAGTGTAGTGTAAGGTTTAATTGTAACTTAGGTTAGGATTTATTTTACAGGTAATTTTGTTATTATTTTAACTAGGTAACTATTAAATAGTTCTTAACTATTTAATAGCTATTGTACCTGGTTAAAATAATTACAAAGTTGTCTGTAAAATAAATATTAATCCTAAAATAGCTACAATGTAATTATAATTTATATTGTAGCTATATTAGGATTTATTTTACAGGTAAGTATTTAGCTTTAAATAGGAATAATTTATTTAATAAGAGTTAATTAATTTCGTTAGATTAAAATTATATTTAACTTAGGGGGGTGTTAGTGTTAGGGTTAGACTTAGCTTTAGGGGTTAATACATTTATTAGAATAGCGGTGAGCTCCGGTCGGCAGATTAGGGGTTAATAATTGAAGTTAGCTGTCGGCGATGTTAGGGAGGGCAGATTAGGGGTTAATACTATTTATTATAGGGTTAGTGAGGCGGATTAGGGGTTAATAACTTTATTATAGTAGCGGTGTGGTCTGCTCGGCAGATTAGGGGTTAATAAGTGTAGGCAGGTGGGGGCGACGTTGTGGGCGGCAGATTAGGGGTTAATAAATTTAATATAGGGGTCGGCGGTGTTAGGGGCAGCAGATTAGGGGTACATAGCTATAATGTAGGTTGCGGCGGTTTACGGAGCGGCAGATTAGGGGTTAATAATAATATGCAGGGGTCAGCGATAGCGGGGGCGGCAGATTAGAGGTTAATAAGTGTAAGGTTAGGGGTGTTTAGACTCGGGGTACATGTTAGAGTGTTAGGTGCAGACGTAGGAAGTGTTTCCCCATAGCAAACAATGGGGCTGCGTTAGGAGCTGAACGCGGCTTTTTTGCAGGTGTTAGGTTTTTTTCCAGCTCAAACAGCCCCATTGTTTCCTATGGGGGAATCGTGCACGAGCACGTTTTTGAGGCTGGCCGCGTCCGTAAGCAACTCTGGTATCGAGAGTTGCAGTTGTGTTAAAAATGCTCTACGCTCCTTTTTTGGAGCCTAATGCAGCGATTCTGTGGACTCTCAATACCAGAGTTATTTTAAAGGTGCGGCCAGAAAAAAGCCAGCGTTAGCTACGCGGGTCGTTACCGACAAAACTCTAAATCTAGCCGTCAGGTAGGTGAGGAAGCTGACAAGCTATTTACTGCATATACACCTAAATATTACAGAGCAATACCTAAACTGCTCTTACCATAATTCTACTCCCAACACAAATACAAATAGCTTGAGAAGGGTAAGATTCCTTGTGATGCCCAAGGTCTAATCTGCTGTCCAAGAACCTTCACTCCGCAGACCCTGATTGTAGGCTCCATACCCATGGTAACCCGATTAAACTGTTCCGATACATGGACTCCTTATGGTTCAAATATACACAAATGCAGCCAACTCCTGAAGTGTGATTAAACGCCTCTATAAATCCCCTAACCTCACTCCGCCCACAAGCATAAAACACACTGAAATACTAAAGTGCCTCATAGACATTGCAAACTCAATTTCTAAATGTAAAAAGGAGGATGAAAAATAGGTTACTATCCTAATTTAGTTTCCTACCTGTATTCACTAATGAGATAACGGATCATCTCCAAAATAAGATCTCAATCTGGGCCTGACCACTTATCCGCTATGCTACTAAAGTTTAGTGCACTGGCTATTGCCCTTCCTATTGCATCCTTAATTAACACCTCCCTGATGTCTGGCTTGGAAACAGCAAGGGTTGTTCCGGTCCACAAAAGTGGAGATAAAACACCAGTCTCAAACTATAGGCCTATATCCTTACACCCTGTGTTGTCCAAAATATTGAAGAAATGTTCCTTTTGTCAACTGTGCAGGTTTTACCAGGAGACGGGCTTCCCCACCACGTTCTAATCTGGCTTTTGCCTAAACCACTCTACTGTAACAGCTCTCTTAAAAGTTACCAATGATGTTCAGATTGGAATGGAACAAGGTGAACTGACTGGAGCTATTTTCCTTGATTTTGCAAAGGATTAAACAATCGTTAAATTGGTTCTGCTCTTACTTATCAGACAGATCAGACAGTGTCTATTTCTAACAATGCCTCCAGCTCTCTCAAAGTAATGTGCAGTTCCATTTTAGGGCCCCTCTTGTTCTCTATATTCATGAATGAACTTCCCTTAATTTGCAAAACCTCAAATGTATTCATGTATGCGGATGACACTAAAATATATCCTATAAAACCAAACATATCACAAGTGGGGCTGTGCTGCAGAGGATTTTTTAGAGTTCGAAAGATAGATCTGTAAAAATAAAAATGTTCCTAAACACTGACAAATAGTAACCATGGTTTTGACGACATATCAAAAACTTAAAAAATCAAATAATACAGAGTTAAACAAAATTACATTATTAAACTGTAGGCTGGCCCTTGTCAACCTGTCGTTTGGACCTTATATTAACAAACTATTGTCCAAACTGTACCCTAAAATTGGAGCCCTTTTTAGAAATAAATCTTGTCTAAATCTTGAGGTTAGGAAACAAATTGTACAACAAATGCTGATCCCGGCAATTGATTACGAGGATGTTGTGTATGCGTCTGTGCCTCAGACCCACCTCAATAAACTTGCAACTCCCTATAACTCGTTATGCTGATTTGCCCTGCAATGTGATTACAAAACTTATCATTGTGATATTTTAAAATAACTAAACTATCGCTTGACTCTAGACATTTTCTTCACCTCTTTGCCTGGTCTATAACCTTTTTTCTGAGAAACTTCAGCGCTACCTGAGCAGTATGCTCATCCCTGCTCCCCACTCCCCCTTTAACTTAAGGTCCTCTTCTTCCCTTTACTCTACATTCCCTGTTACAACAAGGAAGCTGGAAGGTTGGGATTTTAACTCAGAGGTCCTGAACAGTGGAATAACCTTTAGAAACCACCAAATCCTCCAGCAACTTGAGATCCTTGAAAAGAAATGTCTATCTTATGTAGATTATAAAAAGACTTACCTTGTGTCTGTGTATTACTATGTAATAATGTAACTATTTATACAATACGTAATGTATTGCTGGCATATCCCAGGATATACTTGAAAACAAGAGAAATCTCAACGTATTTATTTCTGGTAAAACATTTTATAAACAAATAAATAACCCGCTGCATCCTTAAACAGATGTAGAAACTGTCTCAAAATGAGATATGAACACCATAAACACACCCCATTTAATTGGAGTAGACACCTCTCCTATATTTTCAGATGCCTGGAAATTCTAAGCCTACCTCTTTGCTTTCCTTTCAAAGGGGCCCCCAGTTTTAATTTATAGACCCTGCCCGTAAAATTCAAAAAACCCAATAAAGATTCCAATTGTTTCAGAATGATTTAACCCTCTTGAGCAGTCAACAGAGTCACTTTCAGCATGATATTGACTTTATCAAGTAGTAAGTGACAAGCCATGGATTCTGTACCTATCTATATGTTTAGGTATGTTAAACAAGTACAGGGACCTTGAGTCATATTTTCAGCCAAAAGAATGGCAAAACCTGCCATTAAAGACCTCATGATGTCCATTACCTGGTACACCTATTAATGAAAACATCTTTTAAGTAATGGGCCATGAGATCACAACTTACAAAATTGCACAGCACAATGCAAAAAAATCTTTACGTCCAAATAAGGTGCATTATACTGCGCATCCTATTGGCATATCCTATTGTCATCCTATTGTCAGCCCATGTATTAGCTACCCTGCACTTTACAACCCATCATCAAGCAAAATGATGATGGATGCAATGGTATTAAACAGCAGATTCAATATCAAATTTCGCCAACAAATTCCTTTTGCACACAGATCTGTGCCATATTAAAGGATTAATAGTTAACTGATTTTAAGGCTTTCTCAGTTACCTTTCAGTTATGAAAAGATGTTGTATTCATTGAACTTTTTCAGGACCACCCTCAATGAAGCTACTACCAAATCTGTCAGAGGGGATTATTTCTTAAAGGGGCCTACTATTCTGCCCAAACTCACCTCCTTTACTAACTTCAGTTTCTTATGAATAAAATAGCCCTGCACTACATCATTAACAGGAATCATAAACCACTCACTTAAGCCAGTCAGTAAAAACTTTGTTTACTGGTGATCTGGGTATTTTGATAACCATCTTTCAAGGCTGTCCATCCTTAGAAGAGTGTGGGCCCTTACTAACAACTGTGCCCTTAACACCTGTTCTCACTGTAGTATGATCACATTCTTTGCAATCTTGCTTCCTCTCTGAGATCCTCAATAAAATTTGCAAATTTTAACGAAAGGTGCCTGTATCTGCTTTGTCCCATTGGTTTTCGTAAAATCTCCACACTCCTGACCACTTCCCTAGGTACAAGAAAAAGTATGGGAATTTACCACCCCTTAAAGCAAAATGGACCTTTCTTGACCTAGCCTGGACCACACTTGTCTGTTGTGCCAAATGTTAGTAAGGGATTACCCTTCATATCACACTTTAATTCAGCAGAATCATAACCATGCCATGCTGCCTCTCTAGACTTTCTTTGTATCCATTGTATGGAAGCCATATATTTTAAGAATTCTAAAGCCTGAGTGGTATATTTCTAAATAACATAAGATGAGCAGTCGAAAACATTGCTGCCATTTATCAAAATACTCTGAACACTTAATTTTCTTGGCTCCAGAACCATTCCTATTCCACTCTTTTATTAAATAAACCTTAAATGATAAATTAAATACATTCCCATACCTTCCCTTATGTACTATATAATTTTATTGTGATGGATTTTATTTTATTATTTTTTTTTTAGGCAAAAAATAGAAAATATTACAGGCATAACCCAAATACACTATAACCACATTATACTGGTATACATTTAAGAACAGGTAGACATAGAACACTATAGGCTGAAAAATAAATGAGAACATCTTAGCCTGCAGGTTAAACTAAAATATACCTTATTACTTGTACAGAATTCAAAGCATATCCTGTAGTAAAGGCTCCCATGAGTATGAGTAGCTGTAGTAGGCTAGGAAGTAACAATAAAGCAGCTTAATCTGCAAATATCGAGACTAAAACACCTTTTATTAGGCCCCTATTTTCAGTTCTAAACCCCCGGAGGTTAGTAGGCCACTCTTGGACCTTGTCACACAGCATATAACCTTCTAAGTAGGGATGGGCGAATGTGTAAAATTTCGAATGTAGAACGAATGTTATTACTGAAATTCGAATTATAAATCCGAATGTTGATAAGAACGAATATTTTTAAAAATTCTATAATCGAATGTTATTTACAGTTTTCGAATGTCACTTTCGAATTCGAATGTTTATAATTATATTGAATGCCCACATTCAAAATTTCGAATTTAACATTCTATTTAACAAATACTATTCAGAAGTTCAATAGTTCATGTGGTAGGGCAGGAATCTAGTAAATTGATACATAATAGATACAAATATATAATTTTCGAATGTTTCTATATAGAATATTGCATAATTTGAATATTACATTTAAAGAAAGCATTAGAAATACAATTACAAACATATAAATTCGAATTTTTCGAATTCGAATATTGCATAATTCGAATATTACATTTAAAGAAAGCATTAGAAATACTATTACAATCTAAATTAGAATTTTTCTAAAAGAATATTTTCGAATGTAATCATAAAATTCGAAACCGAACATTCGAAAATCGAATGTTAAAATGTTATGTATACATTCGAAATTCGATTTGAACAAACTAATGTGTTAAAATTCATGCCGTTTTTCGAATGTTGCGAAACATTCGCCCATCCCTACTTCTAAGCAAGAGGGAGTTAAAAAAAATAGATTAATTTAACACACGCTTGGAACATATTTATTCCTACATGATTAAAAGGACTCTTCTTATACTGAATAGCAGCCTCTCTATAACCAAACATTGAACAGATATATAATAAAGGGGAATGAGAGGGAAGGCTATACATAAGTGCCACTTATGGACCCTGAATGTAAACTAACACTATCAATATGAACTGAGGAGGAGTGTAGTAATCTAAAGATCAAGTCCAGCTGCACAAAGTATACACATTGAAGAAAACATATCAAGTTAACTGACACAAAATAAAAAAAAAGCAAAACTCACAATATATTGCAGTCAGCGACAATGTTGTGAGCATATAAATCAAAGATAAAATATACTTAAAGGGAAAGTCAACACCAGAATTGTTGTTGTTTTAAAAGACAGATAATCCCTTAATTACCCATTCCCCAGTTTTGCATAACCAACACAGTTATAATAATACACGTTTTACCTCTGTAATTACCTTGTATCTAAGCCTCTGCAGATTGCCCCCTTATTTCAGTTCTTTTGACAGACTTGCATTTTAGCCAATCAGTGCTCACTCCTCAGTAAATTCCCAGGCATGAGCTCAATGTTATCTATATGAAACACATGAACTAACACCCTCTAGTGGTGAAAAACTGTCAAAATGCATTTAGATTAGAGGCGGCCTTCAAGGTCTAAGAAATTAGAATATGAAACTCTTAGGTTTAGCTTTCAACTAAGAATACCAAGAGAACAAAGCAAAATTTGTGATAAAAGTAAATTGGAAAGTTGTTTAAAATTACATGCCCTATTTGAATCATGAAAGTTTTTTTTGGACTTGGCTGTCCCTTTAACATACTCAGCAAAGCTCAGTAATTTACTCAGTGAATTACAAAGATAAATTGCTCCAAATTGCCTCCAATCCTTCGGTATTTGCGTCACAGCTCTCTCGTGGTTCTCTTCCTATCTGTCTAACCGTACCTTTAGTGTAGCATTCTCTGGGGCATCCTCTGCCCTATTACCACTTTCTGTTGGGGTACTGCAAGGCTCTGTCCTCGGTCCCCTTCTCTTCTCAATCTACATGTCATCATTAGGTTCCTTAATAAAGTCCCATGGGTTTCAATATTATTTGTATGCTGACGAAACCCAAATCTACCTCTCTGCACCAGACCTATCTCCTTCCTTGCTAACCCATGTTACTTACTTTCTCATATCTAGTCTTTCTCATATCTCATCTTGGATATCCTCTCACTACCTCAAGCTAAATCTCTCCAAAAGTGAGCTCCTTATTTTCCCCCCTTCTTCTAAAATCTCCACCCTCCATTTCTCTATAACTGGCGATAACTCCATCATTACCTCTACCCCACATGCCCAATGTCTTGAGGTCACACTTGACTCCGATCTTTCTTTCACTCCTCACATTCAGTCCTTGGCAAAAGTCTGCCGCTTCCACCTTAAAAACATCTCTAAAATTAGACATTTCCTTACACAACTAAGATTTTATTCCACTCTTTCATTCTTTCCCACCTAGACTACTGCAACTCCATCCTCTCTGGTCTCCCTAGCTGCCGCCTAGCTCCTTTACAATCCATAATGAATGTCTCTGCCAGGCTCATCTTCCTTACATGTTGCTCTTCATCTGCTGCACCTCTCTGCCTATCCCTTCACTGGCTTTCTCTTGCCACCAGAATTAAAGACAAAATTTTCACTCTGACATTCAAAGCCCTCACTTGCACTGCTCCCCCCTACATCTCAGACCTTGGGGCCTATCTATCAAGCTCCATAACCCTGTCCGCCTGCTCTGATGAGGCGGACAGGAATCGCCGGAATTCAACCCGATCGAGTACAATCGGGTTGATTGACACCCCTGCTGGTGGCCGATTGGCCGGGAGTCTACAGAGGGTGGCGTTGCAGAGCTGCTGGTGCAATGCTGAATACGGAGAGCGTATTGCTCTCCACATTCAGAGATGTCCGACAGACATTTCATAAATAGGCCTCCTTGTCTCCAGATACTCTCCCTCCTGTCCCCTTCGCTCTGCTCACAATCTCCTACTCTCCTCCACTTTTGTTACCTCCTCACATTCTCGTTAACAAGACTTCTCCAAACTGGCTCCCATTTTATGAAACTCTCTGCCTCACTCCACAAGACTCTCCCCTAGTTTTGAAAGCTTCAAGTGCTCCCTAAAGTCTCTACTATTCAGGGATGCATACAACCTACACTAACCTTCCTAACTCCATTGCTATCCCCTTGAACCCCTTAGCATGTAAGCCTATGAGCCTAGCTGTTGGTAGTTTACCTTACTAAGAGCCGACTACAACAGTGCAACTCTCGGCAGGGCCCTCTACCCATTTGATCCCTATAATGTTATCTTGCATATCGCCTATGTTTATAACACTGCGGAATCTGTTGGCGCTCTACAAATAACCGATAATATTAATAATAAGGTATAGATGGTATTCAAATCATATAAACTGACCTAAATAAACACAGAATAACTATATTTGTTTCAACCAAAGCTTAAAAGGGACAGTCTACCCTAGAATTTGTATTGTTTAAAAAGATAGATAATTTGGTCACCTTTACCATTATTACCCATTTCCCAGTTTTGCATAACCAACACGGTTATATTAATATACTTTTTACCTTGATTTAACAAGCAGTGGATGCTGCTTCCAACCCCGATCGTTTCTGGTCCGCCAGAAACGTAAGTTAAGAAGCAGCGGTCGAACGGCCCGATTGGCCGCTGGTGAGCAGGGGTTGGCATTGCACAAGCATTTCACTAGAAATGCTTGTGCAATGTTTCTGGTCCACTGTTTCTGCAATGTTGCTGGCCCCCTTTTTCTTGTGCAATGTTTCTGGTCAAGCGAACACAATTTGCTACAGCGAATTATGTCTGCTCGATCCTACATAAATCTACCCCTAAGCCTCTGCAGACTGCCCCCTTATTCCAGTGCTTTTGACAGACATGCATTTTAGCCAGTCAGTGCTGACTCATAAATAACTCCATGAGAGTGAGCACGTTATCTACATGGCACACATGAACTAGCGCTTTCTAGCTATGAAACACTGTCAAAATGCACTAAGATAAGAGGCGGCCTTCAAGGGCTTAGAAATTAGCATTTGAGCCTACCTAAGTTTAGCATTAAACAAAGAATACCAAGAGAACAAAAGAGATTTTATGAGAAAAGTAAATTAAATGGTATGCCCTATCTGAATCATGAAAGTTTAATTTTGACTAAACTGTCCCTTTAAGGTATTATATCCAGATAAACACATCTAATAGCCAGGTGTTCTAGTGATATACAAGTGAGATGTTAAATGTATAACAGATACAACACGGGCAGCATCCCCTTACACCCATATTAAAATATATTTTTAGGTTAAAAAGAAAACCATAATTTCACTACAAGCAGGAGAGTGACAAACAGAATACTATGTGGTTAATCAGCTATTGATAACTATAACATCATTACACAATCTAAAATTTTAGGAACCCTTGCTTGGTGACCGCAGCATGGATTAGGAAGCCAGCGTCTTTCTGAGCCTCTGAATTTGACCAACACCTCTGTCCCCAGTGATACCAGAGCCCAGCCGGTTGAGGGATCCACATCCAGTTTTTTAATCTCAGGCCAAGTAGGTCAAATGAAGCAAAATGTGCTCTGGTCCCCACCTCTTTATAGGTACAGGGCCTATTCGCAGTCAGAGTCTTCAATAAAGGGGGTGGCATCTAAGCCATCGGATATCCAAGGCCTCAAGAGTCAGCTTAGGTCTATAACAAGTCACAGTCTCCATCTTGTCCTCACAGTGCACAATTTGCTCATGAAAAAAAAAGATCTTTTGGACTCACATCTCTCAGCAGATTGTACCATTATTCTTTGTAAAAAAATTGGTGGATAGTCTGTTAAGAGGGGGGTTTGTTTTGGCTGACCCCATTCAGCAAGCCAATCGCAAAAAAAGTCCAGCAGCAATATTTGCAAACTGGTACAAAACTGCTCCATGACTGTAGATTACATGCAGCTATTTAAAGCTTGCTGTGTTACTCCAGTTAATCAGTTCCGGGAGGGTTATTGAGCACAGATAGTTAGGCCACCACCACAGAGCTCAATGGTCCAGTCTGGAGTACGAGAAGCACAGGCACAACAATCTATAAATCTTCTGAATCTGTAGATACTTCTGCAGCAGTATCCACATTTGGTAACAATGGATGTGTAACCAATTAGCGGATTATCAGCAGCACTCCAGGAGCTCCTAGAATTGCGACTTATCATGGCTGATGCCCGGACATGCCTCCTTGTGTTGGACTTTAAATGAGCATGCAAATAATGAAGTAAATAAGGGTGTCACTTTGTATTGCACCCCTACTTTCTGGTGATTTTTTAATGATAGATTGTGCATTTGCACCTGATTAAATCTCACTACTACCTCCAACTGGAACTCTGGATTATGCTGTCTGGCAAGCTCTTTCTTTATCATGAGGAAGATAGGCTTTTAGCCCTTAGAACTAGGTGAAGATTCATCACTATCTGAAGCAGAATACCGGAGGTATCTGAATAATTTAAACATGCATGGGAAAAACTGTTTGCTCACCTGGTCCAGGTGCTCCCCTTGTTGCGTCAGATGCACTGTTCCTGCTAGAGGAAACAATAGTTAGCCCTGCTGTAAAAGTAAATGGGATCTCAGACAACTGTCTGCTGCAGCTGTCTCCGTAGTCACTGTATGCCCTCCAGATGCAGTTGTACACCTCTCAGAAGCTATATAATCCTGAAACACAGAAAACAAATCCTAAGTACTCACGGCAGCAGTGACTGTGACTCTGAGTTTGTTATTTAATATATCCTGTCTGCCCCATCTTCTAGCTGAACAGCACCCATACAAATGCAGTCATATTCCCACTTACGCTTGACGAGAGACCATCTGTATGAAGCCTAGCTCTCAAACTGTCATTAGTGACTTTCCTGCTCCTTCATGCAATAACCTAGATATATTAACAGTGCTTTGCCTGCTACTTTCAGCTTGAGGTCTACTATTAATGTCTCACAATTGTATACATTCAGGTTGCTGTGCAATATTAGTAAGGTCCTTGCACTGCTTGTCTGTGCTTGATTTTGTGAATGTTATTATACACATTGATTTGAGGCCTGCAATCTCCAATGTACAGCAACATTTATTACTACACCCCCCAGTGAGGATGTTGTGAGATTCAGCTCTGCTGATTGAGGATCTTTCTCATTAACCCCCATCACTCCTGGGTACGAGAAAGAGGGAGGGATAGGGAACTGTTCATACTTGAAATAAGGAGGAGGCTGTAGCAGACTGCACTTGTAGGCCCAAATATGACTGCTGGCCCTGATCTCAGTCCCCAATATGCAGCTGCATGCTCTCTTCTCCTGCATCCCCCATATTTGTATTTGAGTGAGCAGTAATTTGGGACCCATCCACAGATAAGCCTGGGAACACCCTCTCTACCAGAAACCCCAGGGGAAGAGGGGATAACATCAATCTGTAAGTCACTTATCTTTTCTGTTGTAACCTCTTGATGTCTGGCTCTCTGCATAGACAGGTCGCTGAAATGCTGGATGCACAGCTCCTCTTGCACACTCCATTACAAAAAAGGCTTCATAGATCACCGTAGCAACTTGCAGTTATTCCAGAGAAGAGGATCAGGCATTTTACAGCTCCTGCTTATGAAAGGTAAATATGTCTACCCCACCTGAACTGCAACATAGTTGAAAACACCTACCTCTTCACCTAATTTCCTCTTTCTCTTCCCTACAGGCCATAAGACACTCCAAGCCCATCTGGCTCTACACTTGAACTGTTGCACATGCTTAGCAGGAGCTAATACCTAAGTTTGCATATTAACTCCTTAGTGACCAGACCACTGTTACATTTGTTGATCGTTTGGGACCAAGACTATTTTTACATTTCTGCAGTGTTTGTGTTTAGCTGTAATTTTCTTCTTACTCATTTACTGTACCCACACATATTATATACTGTTTTTCTCGCCATTAAATGGACTTTCTAAAGATACCATTATTTTCATCATATCTTATAATTTACTAAAAAAATATTTTGAGAAAATATGATGAAAAAATGGAAAATAACACACTAAAAAAAACCCTCTAATAGTGAAAATAACCAAAAAAAGAATAACAGCAAATGTATTTATTTTTAAAAAATGGACCATTGTATGATACCGCTTGAAGCAGTCCCCAATGCAGAGTCCAGGCTGTCCAGGGCAATCAGGACGGTAATATATGGTGTCCCTTCTCTGCCCCCTCTTGGTACAGACTCTGCATTTTTTTTGTGGTTTCTGCTTTGCGGCAGTAGGGGGATTTTAAAAATAAAAATGGGTAGCCCCAACTCTGCTCTCTCCCATCACCGCCCATGGGAGCAGGTGCATCTTGGTACAAAATCCTCAAAATTATCTGGAGCTGAAACTGTAAAAAAGTCTGTTTTATTCCGGGGTTTGCTTTTTTGAACAACAAAAAAGCGTTGTGTAAAAACTAGCTCAACCAAACCCAAGGAAGAGTGAATAGGTGCGCGAGTGGCTGGAAGTGATCTCGATCGCCTCCAGCTCTCAGATTAGCCGACGACGTACAGGGTATGTCCTTGGTCGTTAACGGACTTTTTTTGGTAGGATGTACCCTATACGTTGTCGGTCCTTAAGGGGTTAAACATTTGATAATATAAGTAAATTGGATTTTTTTTAATTGTGTGCTCTATCTGAATCATGAAAGAACATTTTTGAAGCTAGTGTCCCTTTAACCTCTTAGTGACCAGACCATTTTTCAATTGTCTTACCCTTAAGGACCATGGCTATTTTTACATTTTTGCGGTGTTTGTGTTTAGCTGTAATTTTCCTCTTACTCATGTACTGTACCCACAGATAGAGCATGCAGTTTTAAGCAACTTTCTAATTTACTCCTATTATCAATTTTTCTTTGTTCTCTTAGTATCTTTATTTGAAAAGCAAGAATGTAAGTTTAGATGCTGGCCCATTCTTGGTGAACAACCTAGGTTGCTCTTGCTGATTGGTGGACAGACTCACTTCTAACTACAGCCGTAGAGCCGCTATCCACTATTGAAGTGGGAACTCCCCCAAAAGAAAGAACCAATCAGAGCCCCTTCTGGAGAAGGCGGGGACTCTGTGGATTCACAGCGGGAGAACGCAGAGAAGATCAGACCGGCTCCAGAATCGGCTGCCACTAACTTCAATTTTCCAGGATTTCGACACCAAGCTTCAGTTGAAGGGAAGCATAAGACCTCACAGTGCACTTTTCTACGACTTTAAAAGGTACCGTTCAGCTGCATTAAAAATATCCATACCGGTGATGAGTTATAGTTAGCCTGAGAACTGTGCATTAACACCGGCTTTAAAACTACAATACTTTTACACCGGTATAGAGAATAAACATTTTATCACTAGTGAAGTTTAATACTACAACCTTTCTGTAGTTTATACTATTTGAAATATAAAATAACATATTGTATGGAAGATTCCTTTTGAAACACTGCAATAGGCTCTTATGTACTCCGTTATCTAACGAAATGGAGTCCTTGTGATCACAATATACAGAGAGAAAACTCCTTATTTATCATAAAAGTAACCATTTACTGTTTTACACTGCTTAGTGTTTTATATATCTTTTATAAATTTTAACTATAGGTTGGCCAACCTGAGTATACTTATCACTTCTGGCATTGTGATATCAATTTGTTTTTTAACAAAGTAAAAACCTTGTGATCTATCTATCCAAATATATTTTTTGTCATATATTTTTATATGTCATATATAATACAGAAATTAATAAAAATACTCTTTTTTTATACTACAAACTACTGTTTTCTTTGGGTATTTTAGCCACCTTTTGGCGCTTGTGTGTTCTATCTTAACCTTTGTACTGGATAAATTCACCCACCAATAAACAAGTGTTGTCCAGTGTTTCTGAACTAAAAATTGTCTGGCTCCTTAGCATAGATGCCTTCTTTTTTCAAATAAAGATAGCAAGAGAACAAAGAAAAATTGATAATAGGGGTAAATTAGAAAGTTGCTTAAAATTACATGCTCTATCTGAATCGCGAAAGAAAAAATGTGGGTTCAGTGTCCCTTTAAGTATTTTTGTATCTTCTAACAGAAGCAGTGTACAGTCACAGATTACGTATGGTGTTGTCTTCTTGACAAGATGTATCATTTACTGCTATTTAGAGTGCACAATATAGAACAGCAGTTGTACATTTTTGGAGTGACTGCATTGCTCTATATCAGTGATGACGAGCCTTGGCACTCCAGATGTTTCAAAACTACAATTCCTATTATGCTCGACTGGACTTTAGAGCACCTAAGCATCATGGGAAATGTAGTTCTGAAACATTTGGAGTGCCAAGGTTTGCCATCACTGCTCTATATTATTCCTAAGAATTTTTAATATTTTTATGTAATTTTTTAACTTTGGAAACATTTTTTTTAAAAATCGAACTCTTTTGCTTTCTATTGTACACGTTAACCCAGGAAGGTACAGCTGTCAAAAAGCCAGCAACATCACTGATCTGTAAAAGTATACTGCTCCCGTCACTTGATGCAACAATACCTGCATACCAAGATGGCAGCACCTAGTGTAAAGACGTCATGGTCAGTAGTAACCATATATATATAAAAAAAGAAGACAGCAAGAAGACTGGTGCAAAAAGTTCAGGATTTATTCCATAGTGAATGAAAAGGCAACTTGGTAGTGGAGTGATGACCCCGTGAGTGCAAAAAGTCCTCTTACGCGTTTCATGTGAGAATACGGAACATTGTCAGAGAGGTGTGGCTACTAAGCAGTGACTGTATTAAATAGCGATGCAATTAAAGGACAGCCTACTCCAGAATTTGTATTGTTTAAAAAGAAAAATAATCCCTTTATTACCCATTCCCTAGTTTTGTATAACCAACACGGTTATATTAATATAGTTTTACCTCTGTGATTACCTTGTATCTAAGCCTCTTCTGACAGACTTGCATTTTAGCCAAGCAGTGCTGACTCATAAATAACTACACGGGAGTGAGCACAATGACACAAATGAACTAGAGCTCCCTAGCTGTGAAAAACTGTTAAAATGCACTGAGATCAGAGGCAGACTTCAGAGGCCTAGAAATTAGTATATATGAGTCTACCTAGGTTTAGCTTTCAACAAAGAATACCAAAATAACAAAGCAAATTTGATTATAAAAATAAATTGGAAAGTTGTTTAAAATTGAATGCCCTATTTGAATCAGGAAAGTTTAATTTTGACTAGATTGTTCCTTTAAACATATTTTAGCCTTTGTGTGAATATTGTGTTTTTAAAATCTCATAGACAAAAAGCAATTTAAATGCACTGTAAAAACTCAATTGAAATACATACACAATATCATATTATTTTAAACCACAAACTAGAGAAATAGGCAATATTAAAAATCAATTTAATTTTCCTATGTTATATGTATATTATTATGAATTAAATAGTGTGATAAGGTAACACAATTGACATAAATAAAAATATAATTCTTTAAAATTAATTTTTTATTATTTTAATATTTATGTATAAAAATCGTGACCCACGCTAAAAATAATTTTGTTAATACATGTATATGCGAGAGAAAATGCAATTGAGGCTAAGATGATTTAGCAATTTAATATGGCAATGAAATCAATCTTAAAGGATTACTAACTTTTTCAATATTCATTTAAAACGGACCCCACATTTCCAAACACAAATATAAACAATATAAAAGTGACCTACTTTTATCATTAAACGAAGCTGCTTAACGCCATAAAATATATTTTTAAAATTTGCTGGTGACATCACGTAATCCAGCCCTCCGATATGGGCAGTACATGTCCCAAACCATTAGCCAATCCGATACTCCAGCCCTCCGATATGGGCAGTAGATGTCCCAAACCATTTGCCAATCCGATACTTTTTTTTGCATATAATTATAATGTTTTGTCATAATATTGCGCACGCACACTTAAATCCTTTCACTTGCGCATGCGTAATTGGTTTGCGCATGCATGATTGGTCCGGATGAATCGTAACTTACACCCAAAGTACTAGCGGGTCTACTGCATCCACAACCAAAATGAATACAGTGACGTATTCAGTGCATCCCGCTAACTTGCGCATGCACAGCTCGGAAAAAAGTCACCATCTTCCAACCACAGTTGTCAGTCCGGATTTGACAACGCTATCAGATACAGAGTGAGTGGGTTTGGAAAGGGTTAAAAATTTGGTGATAGTTTTCTTCTAAACTGTACTTTTTAGAAACATGAAGGGCATTATAAAAGTGTTTATTATAGTACTTTCTTTTGATGCATGCTTAGTTTTTTGTGACTACAGTGTCCCTTTAATGGTTGTATATACTAGTGTTACACACTGGAGACATACACATTTGTTATGTGTATTTACTAAGTATAAATGGATAAACATTAATAATGTAACCATGTGTCACACTGTATACACACATTATTATCTCTTTATCAATATTATTCCTAGCCAGTATATAGATATACATCCCACAGAGAATTTAAAACATGTGTTTGTTTGTTTTGGTTTCTAATGAAACAATCCAAAATGCTTCCTTTTTGTGTTAACTTTTTAACCTGTCTCCTCCTTTAAGATTTTGAGGAATATGATCTATTAATGTAACTAAAAAATGTGAAAGTGCATTTGTATGGGAAGCAAAATGTTTGGCTATAGGTGTTCTAATCTAGGGGGATCCTGCTCTATAGATAATAGATGCTCCCTTATCCTTTTTTAGCCATGTGTGTAGATCTACCAACATACTTTATAAACCATGATTTGCAAGTTATTAGATACAAATGAGAAGGAAAGTTTCCAGCGTCTAGTGGAAAATATACCTGCTACACTATAAACATGACCCCCTAATAGGTCTTAATTGAAAGATAAGATATTAGATATATAGGAGCGCCAATGGCTAAGGTATATCACAGGATTAAACGGATGTAATGTAAAAATAAAGTCCTGGTAATTAACAGGATGACCAACCTAGGTTATAATGTACGTTTCATCAAAAACCTTAAAACTGCTAAAAATGAAATTTCATTTATTAAAATCCAAATCCAAACAGAGAAACCAAGTTTAGTTGGTAAACATAAAAATAAATGAATAAAATGACACAAGTGGATGATTAAGAATAAATGCACAGACCTATAAAAATGAGTCTAACCTATTCTATAATGTGAGGTTGATAAATTTCTTATGAAAATATAGACATCAAATCTTCAAAATGGTAACGTACTTAAGCTATGAAAGAGATAATAGTGTGTTTCAATACTTCAAGAAAGGAATAAACCAATGGGTTAGGGTATGAACAAGTGCTTATGAATTCCTGGGAGTTGGTAATATGGAAATAGTGTTTTCCAATATACCAATTTCAGAATGGGGTTATTTGAAAGGGTAAAGCAAAACAAGTGTGTGTGTATATGTGAAAAAATCGAACTGATTGTCAACAAGTGATAAACTCATCCAGTGACTTAATGTAATCTAATAAGTACAATACCAGTATGTCCCTCTATGCAAACACTCTAATATAACACGTGCTATCCAAATATGCAAATAAAAATTAGAATGAAATCACAATTGTGCTCAAAAAATAGGCTTGTGAAAAAATACTAACCAAACAGAACTGCAGTGTGTGAAACCCAAATTACGGTGATGATATATATTAACCAAAACTCATATATAAATAACTCCACGAACTTGATAGGTTATATGGTAATTGTGGGGATAAATATTAACCAAAACTCATATATATAACTCCACAATCTTAATAAATAGTTTCGTGACCATGGGCCATCCGGCTATTGTTTAGCCGAAGATATTATAAGTGGGTTAATTGAATTAGCCAGATGTTAACTTAATGGTAATTGGTTAGAATCACAATAAGCAAATTAAACAATAAATCACAGTCATCCAATTTGTCAGTGAGAAAGTCTATTAAAGTCAATATTTCCAAAAGAATGATCTTGAATAGATCCAAATGGAAACGGAAATCCTGAGTGGTGTGGTAGCGATCCAGTATCCTAGTCCGAGTGAAGACAGAGACCTGGAAAAAAAGAGAGAAGTGCACTAAACCAATGGCCTACGGGGTGTGAAATATCGGTAAACAAACTCACCCTAAATAAGCCGTATCCTGGGAGTATAACGAGCCTCACAAATCCTGTGTCGAATTGTCTACGTGTTTTGGCCCTATATAGAGGGCCTTTTTCAAGACATACTGAGGCTCTGTTAATACTAACCTTATATACAGGGGGTTGGAGGTGTTTCTGGTAAAAATAGGCGCCAAACTTACTAGGATAGCATCGGATTGCCCGCCAGTCTTCCATTGTGCTTCCGTTTCGGCAAACCGGATATCCGGGAATTCGATACTTCCGGTTGGGTCATTTCCGATTGAATTGAAGCCATTTTGGAAACGGGCAAATAGGGACAGGCGGGTCTAGCCGATCATCGAAGAAAGTTAAACAATGAAAACCATAAAGTGAATTCCGGGTTTGTTGGACCCATTTAAATCCTTTCCTATCAGTACAATACAATATATTTGGTTGTATCAAATTTTCATCGAAAGGGTCCCAATAATTTATATCTTCAATATGGAACTATATATAAGTTCCTCTATATAAAATTAGATTTTGGTGATTTTAGGCTCGTGTACTCCAGGATTTACATAAATATGGCGATATACAGTGCAATATGTACAATAACGTTAATGTGCATTATCTTTTAAAAACAACAACTGGTTTTTCAGTACTTCTCACATTTAATCAAATAGAATAAACAATATATGAAAATGTATATAAAAAGGTATATATTCATTGTGTATGAAATAAAATGTAAATGTATTGAGAATTTAAAAGGGTCGGTGTTCCCTTGTGGTACTTATCCCTTATTTAAACTATTGAGCTAGATTGAGCTTGAATAGCTAGTGGGGGATATATTTTCCTATGGGTAAAAATAAAAATAGAAATAGAAATAAAAATAAAATTGGAAATAAAAATGGAAATAGAAATGAAAATAAAAATAAATATAATAATAATAAAAAAGACGCAATCCCTTCGGAATTGACAATTAAATTAACTTGTGTGTTATAACCAATAATCAGCAACCTATATGATGAGGGGAGTATATATACAAATGTATATATGTACATGCATCCCCTTTTAAAAGGGGGTGGTTCCTAGCTAGTTGACCAACTTGTAACCATCAAATAACAAGGAGAAGAAGTATAATCCGATAAGCCTGGGAATATTGACCTGGTTCTGACGGATAATCTAGTCATAATAAAATAACTGTAGGCTGTAGGAGGTAAATTTATATGTATCTCAACTTGAGCTTATTGATATTATTTGTTATCGAAATGGAAGATGGAAGGATTTTTGATAGTTTCTAATGGGTCCAAATAAGACCAAAGACTCAAGGTCAACATAAAGCATATTACTGTCTATAGGAAACTTAAGAATAGTCCTTTTGAAATTCATTGAACAAGATGTTACTGGGTAATTTCATATTGTTGTTCCTTTACTATCAGGGTTGTATTCTTAGAAGACTGTGACTGATTACTGATATTCAGAATAGGTGGACAATTTCAAAGTTGGCATTAAGTCCTTTTGGATGAATACAATCTAAATTAAAAATCCATTTTGACTCTGTTTTCAACATTCTTGACTCCATATCTCCCCCTCTCCAATCCATGCTCAATTTACATAATCCCATATATCTAAAACTCTTGTTGCTTCCTCCATGGACTTCTTTGAAGTGTTTGTAGAGGGACAGGTCTACTTTTTTCTTTTTTTACTTTTACATAAAGTGGAAAAAAGTAGACCTGCCCCTCTACAAACACTTCAAAGAAGTCCATGGAGGAAGCAACAAGAGTTTTAGATATATGGGATTATGTAAATTGAGCATGGATTGGAGAGGGGGAGATATGGAGTCAAAATTGATTTTTAATTTAGATTGTATTCATCCAAAAGGACTTAATGCCAACTTTGAAATTGTCCACCTATTCTGAATATCAGTAATCAGTCACAGTCTTCTAAGAATACAACCCTGATAGTAAAGGAACAACAATATGAAATTACCCAGTAACATCTTGTTCAATGAATTTCAAAAGGACTATTCTTAAGTTTCCTATAGACAGTAATATGCTTTATGTTGACCTTGAGTCTTTGGTCTTATTTGGACCCATTAGAAACTATCAAAAATCCTTACATCTTCCATTTCGATAACAAATAATATCAATAAGCTCAAGTTGAGATACATTTAAATTTACCTCCTACACCCTACAGTTATTTTATTATGACTAGATTATCCGTCAGAACCAGGTCAATATTCCCAGGCTTATCGGATTATACTTCTTCTCCTTGTTATTTGATGGTTACAAGTTGGTCAACTAGCTAGGAACCACCCCCTTTTAAAAGGGGATGCATGTACATATATACATTTGTATATATACTCCCCTCATCAAATAGGTTGCTGATTATTGGTTATAACATACAAGTTAATTTAATTGTCAATTCCGAAGGGATTGCGTCTTTTTTATTATTATTATTATTATTATTATTATTTTTATTTTCATTTTCATTTCTATTTCCATTTTTATTTCCATTTTTATTTTTATTTCTATTTCTATTTTTATTTTTACCCATAGGAAAATATATCCCCCACTAGCTATTCAAGCTCAATCTAGCTCAAAAGTTTAGATAAGGGATAAGTACCACAAGGGAACACCGACCCTTTTAAATTCTCAATACATTTACGTTTTATTTCATACACAATGAATATATACCTTTTTATATACATTTTCATATATTGTTTATTCTATTTGATTAAATGTGAGAAATACTGAAAAACCAGTTGTTATTTTTAAAAGATAATGCACATTAACGTTATTGTATATATTGCACTGTATATCGCCATATTTATGTAAATCCTGGAGTACACGAGCCTAAAATCACCAAAATCAAATTTTATATAGAGGAACTTATATATAGTTCCATATTGAAGATATAAATTATTGGGACCCTATCGATGAAAATTTGATACGACCAAATATATTGTATTGTACTGATGGGAAAGGATTTAAATGGGTCCAACAAACCCAGAATTCACTTTATGGTTTTCATTGTTTAACTTTCTTCGATGATCGGCTAGACCCGCCTGTCACTATTTGCCAGTTTCCAAAATGGCTTCAATTCAATCGGAAATGACCCAACCGGAAGTATCGAATTCCCGGATATCCGGTTTGCCGAAACGGAAGCACAATGGAAGACCGGCGGGCAATCCGATGCTATCCTAGTAAGTTTGGCACCTATTTTTACCAGAAACACCTCCAACCCCCTGTATATAAGGTTAGTATTTACAGAGCCTCAGTATGTCTTGAAAAAGGCCCTCTATATAGGGCCGAAACGCGTAGACAATTCGACACAGGATTTGTGAGGCTCGTTATACTCCCAGGATATGGCGTATTTGGGGTGAGTTTGTTTACGATATTTCACACCCCGTAGGCCATTGGTTTAGTGCACTTCTCTATTTTTTCCAGGTCTCTGTCTTCACTCGGACTAGGATACTGGATCGCTACCACACCACTCAGGATTTCCGTTCCCATTTGGATCTATTCAAGATCATTCTTTTGGAAATATTGACTTTAATATACTTTCTCACTGGATGACTGTGATTTATTGTTTAATTTGCTTATTGTGATTCTAACCAATTACCATTAAGTTAACGTCTAGCTAATTCATTTAACCCACTTATAATATCTTCGGCTAAACAATAGCCGGATGGCCCATGGTCACGAAACTATTTATTAAGATTGTGGAGTTATATATATGAGTTTTGGTTAATATTTATTCCCATGATTACCATATAACCTATCAAGTTTGTGGAGTTATTTATATACGCCTTTTGGTTAATATATATCATCACCGTAATTTGGGTTTCACACACTGCAGTTCTGTTTGGTTAGTATTTTTTCACAAGCCTATTTTTTGAGCACAATTGTGATTTCATTCTCATTTTTATTTGCATATTTGGATAGCACATGTTATATTAGATTGTTTGCGTAGAGGGACATACTGGTATTGTACTTATTAGATTACAATAAGTCACTGGATGAGTTTATCACTTGTTGACAATCAGTTCGATTTTTTCACATATACACACACACTTGTTTTGCTTTACCCTTTCAAATAACCCCATTCTGAAATTGGTATATTGGAAAACACTATTTCCATATTACCAACTCCCAGGAATTCATAAGCACTTCTCCATACCCTAACCCATTGGTTTATTCCTTTCTTGAAGTATTGAAACACACTATTATCTCTTTCATAGCTTAAGTACGTTACCATTTTGAAGATTTGATGTCTATATTTTCATAAGAAATTTATCAACCTCACATTATAGAATAGGTTAGACTCATTTTTATAGGTCTGTGCATTTATTCTTAATCATCCACTTGTGTCATTTTATTCATTTATTTTTATTTTTATGTTTACCAACTAAACTTGGTTTCTCTGTTTGGATTTGGATTTTAATAAATGAAATTTCATTTTTAGCAGTTTTAAGGTTTTTGATGAAACGTACATTATAACCTAGGTTGGTCATCCTGTTAATTACCAGGACTTTATTTTTACATTACATCCGTTTAATCCTGTGATATACCTTAGCCATTGGCGCTTCTATATATCTAATATCTTAAGTTATTAGATACACAATATACGAGGAATTACAATTTAAGTAATGTTGTATAATATATATATACAGGGAGTGCAGAATTATTAGGCAAATGAGTATTTTGACCACATCCTCCTCTTTATGCATGTTGTCTTACTCCAAGCTGTATAGGCTCGAAAGCCTACTACCAATTAAGCATATTAGGTGATGTGCATCTTTGTAATGAGAAGGGGTGTGGTCTAATGACATCAACACCCTATATCAGGTGTGCATAATTATTAGGCAACTTCCTTTCCTTTGGCAAAATGGGTCAAAAGAAGGACTTGACAGGCTCAGAAAAGTCAAAAATAGTGAGATATCTTGCAGAGGGATGCAGCACTCTTAAAATTGCAAAGCTTCTGAAGCGTGATCATCGAACAATCAAGCGTTTCATTCAAAATAGTCAACAGGGTCGCAAGAAGCGTGTGGAAAAACCAAGGTGCAAAATAACTGCCCATGAACTGAGAAAAGTCAAGCGTGCAGCTGCCAAGATGCCACTTGCCACCAGTTTGGCCATATTTCAGAGCTGCAACATCACTGGAGTGCCCAAAAGCACAAGGTGTGCAATACTCAGAGACATGGCCAAGGTAAGAAAGGCTGAAAGACGACCACCACTGAACAAGACACACAAGCTGAAACATCAAGACTGGGCCAAGAAATATCTCAAGACTGATTTTTCTAAGGTTTTATGGACTGATGAAATGAGAGTGAGTCTTGATGGGCCAGATGGATGGGCCCGTGGCTGGATTGGTAAAGGGCAGAGAGCTCCAGTCCGACTCAGACGCCAGCAAGGTGGAGGTGGAGTACTGGTTTGGGCTGGTATCATCAAAGATGAGCTTGTGGGGCCTTTTCGGGTTGAGGATGGAGTCAAGCTCAACTCCCAGTCCTACTGCCAGTTTCTGGAAGACACCTTCTTCAAGCAGTGGTACAGGAAGAAGTCTGCATCCTTTAAGAAAAACATGATTTTCATGCAGGACAATGCTCCATCACACGCATCCAAGTACTCCACAGTGTGGCTGGCAAGAAAGGATATAAAAGAAGAAAATCTAATGACATGGCCCCCTTGTTCACCTGATCTGAACCCCATTGAGAACCTGTGGTCCATCATCAAATGTGAGATTTACAAGGATGGAAAACAGTACACCTCTCTGAACAGTGTCTGGGAGGCTGTGGTTGCTGCTGCACGCAATGTTGATGGTGAACAGATCAAAACACTGACAGAATCCATGGATGGCAGGCTTTTGAGTGTCCTTGCAAAGAAAGGTGGCTATATTGGTCACTGATTTGTTTTTGTTTTGTTTTTGAATGTCAGAAATGTATATTTGTGAATGTTGAGATGTTATATTGGTTTCACTGGTAAAAATAAATAATTGAAATGGGTATATATTTGTTTTTTGTTAAGTTGCCTAATAATTATGCACAGTAATAGTCACCTGCACACACAGATATCCCCCTAAAATAGCTATAACTAAAAACAAACTAAAAACTACTTCCAAAACTATTCAGCTTTGATATTAATGAGTTTTTTGGGTTCATTGAGAACATGGTTGTTGTTCAATAATAAAATTAATCCTCAAAAATACAACTTGCCTAATAATTCTGCACTCCCTGTATATATATATATATGTGTGTGTGTGCGTGTATATATATATATGTGTGTGTGTGTATATATATATATATATATATATATATATATATATATATATATATATATAGATTTGCATGGTATTGTGCTATATTTGGGTGTAAGCCCGTTTTTAATTGGCTGTTAATTGGCTGTGAAATCCCTGGTTAATTTTGAACCTAAAGTAGTAGTTTTTTTAGATACAAACTTCAAATTGCTTTTTAACATATTGTGTCATTTCTTGTCTCCTCACAAAATGCCTGTTATTTTTTAATTACTCTACAGATATAATTGTACTCATTGCTGAAACATGTTAAAAGACCACCTGTCCTGAGTTCTGCATATCTGTAGAATAACCAATTTCTTTAGGAGCAGTGATTTTATTTACTTCACGTTTAATCTGTTTAAGATGGTTTTTTTTTATTATATCCAAATCATCAGCATGTTTGTACTAAAGCTCTTCATTGCTACATTTTCTTTTTGTTCTAATAAACTGTCCTTTTGTTATGGCCTTTTCAAAGTGAAGGTCCATTTTGATGAATTAGTGCCCGGTTTTTAATAAACCTATTAAAAACAATGGCACTTTAATTCGTCAAAATTGACATTTCACTATTTTCTTCAGAAACTTACCTTTTAATCCTGGCAGCCGCTCCAGCACTTCCTCCGTCCGTCGCAAGCCGTCTTCGCGGGTCCAAAATGAGGAATCCGGCTTCCTCCAATCACAGCGTTGCATTAGGCCAAGATTCCTCCAGGGGGAAGCTGTGATTGGAGGAAGCCTGATTTGTCATTTCAGACGTCTTCAGAGGCTTCCGATGGCCGGGGGAATCGCTGGAGCGGCATTCAGGATTAAAAGGTAAGTTTTTGAAGAAAACAGTGAAATGTCAATTTTGATTAATTAAAGTGCCCTTGTTTTTAATAGATTTATTAAAAACCGGGCACTAATTCATCAAAATGAACCTTCACTTTAACATGATTTGAATGACAGGAATCTGTTCTTAAAATATTATTCCCTGCTGTAGGCTTTCTGAATATTTCAGTTTTGCTTGTTGTAACATTGCCAGACCAATTTAAATCTAGAAAAGTTATGTTTGTGCTTGATACATCATAAGTGGAACTTAAATTCACTGTATTATCATTGAGATACTGTACAAAACTGTGTAGTTGTTCATTTGTCCCCTGCCAAATCAAGATCTTGTAGTCTATAAAGCAACCATAATTTACTTTTTCATTTCTGAGGAGGTTCTGTTCTTCAAATATCTTATATGACTCAAACCAAATCATAAATACTTTAGCATATGAGGGGGCAATATTTCCCCCTATAGCCGTACCTCAAAGAGGAAATAGTTGTGGGTCACTAAGAACTCTGTAGTTTGAATCAAAAAATGAATTTAGTTAATATTGTAATTTGTGTATCTTAGCAACATTTTATATAGTGCCTCAAGCCCATCTTTCTGAGGTATGCTGGTGTAGAGTGAGGAAACGTCAAGAGAGTTACCAACTTGCAATTTTGTTTCCACTCTACCTGAAGAATTGTATTTTTAAAGTCCCAAGAATCACGTACATAGGGGCCGATTTATCAATGTCTGGCGGACATGATCCGCTGTAGCAGATCATGTCCGCCAGACATCGCTGAATGCCAACAGCATAAGCTGTCTGCATTTATCATTGCACAAGCAGTCGTCAGAGGCGGCGTATGAGTTAAGGAGCAGCGGTCTTAAGACGGCTGCTTCTTAACTCCTGAAGACTCACGCGGAAACAGATGCATTGGGGCTGATTGACTGTTTGATAAATAGGCTGTAAATAGGAATCAAGCCAGTGTCCATGCTATTTTTCTAGAGTTCCTATAATGGAGAATATGGGACAGCCAGGAAGATTTAGATGGCTTTTATGTATCTAATAAAAACAGACGTTTTAGGATATTCAACCATTACATAATCTAAAGAGGTTTGTTCTATCAAACTCTGAAAGGCTGCATCTTGTAAAAGCAGTCAAGGTCCACTTTACATTTTTTAGTAGGGTTGAAAGTTAGTCTCTGATATTGTTATTCATCACATAATTGTTTGTACACATCCTGTGTGTATTTTAATCTAAGGTAACTATTTTGCCACCCTTATCCACCTCAGTGATAACCAAATTATGTAGCTATTCAAATGTTTTCAGGGCTAATCTTTCTTGATTAGTTAAATTGTTTCTATGGGCTCCATTTATGAAGCAGCGATAAGTCATAAGACCGCTGCTTCTTAACCTTTTAGGTGGCGGATTGAAATCATGCCAATATGATCAGGATGATTGACAGCCCCTGTGTCAGGGTTTTTCCCTCTTTTGTTTGCCATGTGCTGCTGGCAGCCATTTTACTCACCTCTCTTGCTGACTATGGTGCATTGTGGGGGATGCTGCTCAATTCCTGCACTTCCTTTTATGGCCAGACTGGTGTGCATCATCCGTGTGAGACAGGATGCAGTCTCAGAATTGCGATGTCATCACTTATTATTTAAAGGGCCTCTGTTCAGTATGCTTTGCCTTTGCGTTGTCTCAGACCTGTTTGTGAGAGTTCCTGTGTATTACCTGGCTGCCTAACGTCCTTCCTGGTTCCTGATTCCTGGCTTGTTCCTGACTCTGCTGTTTTCCTTGTTCCTGATTCCGGCTCGTCTGACTATTCGCTTTGGCTCCTGACTCGGCTCGTCTGACTACCAGCTCTGGTTTTGACTCTTGGCTTGTTATTTGACTTGTGGACCTTTTTTTGCTATTAATAAAGGTGTGATTATTTTTGTACTTCTCGTCTCAGTCTGATTCCTGGCACCCTGACACCCTGCTAGTGGCCAATTGGCCGTCAGTGAGCAGGGGGCTTGCTTGTGCAATAAGAAATGCCAACAGCATATGCTGTTGGCATTTAGCGATGTCGAGTGGACATACAAAAGCTGGAATTTCGAGGTATAGAATCATGTGAGTCAGATAGTAGCAGTGATAGCTGATGTTCAGTGCATAAATATAAAAAATGAGAGAAACCTGTGTGACTATGAACTTGTGTAGAAAAAAATAACAGTATTTTGTGAAAGTGAATTATCTTGTTCTGTTAAATTATTTGCCTGAGAATTGACAATGTCTGAGTTATGCAAAGGTGTTGTATTTGGTGATAAATTATCATGAAACTGTAAAATATGTTTTTGCAGTGTCATATTCCGTACTAATTTATTAGCATCTACCACAGTGTTAAACAAATTAAAAATGTCTAGTCGGTGTCAACTTTAATCCTTTTGTCAATAAGATTTCCTCAGTGGGGGAATTGTATGGCTGGAAAGGTTTACTATTTTGGTTAATAATTTTTGGGGTATCTGCTGGGGTAACAAGATGTCTTGGTTGTAGGAACTCAATCTTCAACTCTACCATGGGCTTGGGTGTCAGTAGTAACCATGCTACTGTAGATGCACCAAGAGGCTTTATGTTCCTTTAAATTTAAATTGAAACTAATAGAGCTGGTAGGTACTTCTCACTAATGCCCATTAAAGTGACAGTATACTGTAAAACTGTTTTTCCCTTAATTCATTTCCAATTACTTGTTATACCAGATGCAGAGTATGAAAATTTATGAGAAATTGCGTATTGTGTATATGAAATAGATGGTTTTGTGCTTTGAAACCACAGCCTATTAAGGGCTAGATTACAAGTTATTGTGACTCTTTACGAGCGTAGGCAGTAGTAGTAGTAGGCAAAGAAATAAAGAGAGAGAGAAAAAGAGAGAAAGAAAAAGAGAGAAAGAGAGAACACCTAAAAAGAGTACATTTTTATAAAAGAGTGGAGGAACCTAAATGTCAAAGACTTGACATAGTGTCTACCTTCTACCTAATCCCTGAACACAGTAGTTTTCTATAATAGGTTACAGCCAAGTAAAAACACAAATAAAGTTCATTTTAATAATAAGCATCACACACTTTTTTAAAAAAAAAGCAGCACACACTTATTTTAAATTACTGGACTGCAATCTTCTGCAGAGTCCAGACTAGCCACTATCTCTCTGCTCCTCTTGAACATAAAATGGCGGTTTCAGGGCAGAGGAGAAGTCACTGTAACTCTAACTAATACTGCCTGCTATAAAGCACTAAAGCAAGCAGGCAAGCAGCAGCCTATGCCCAGCAGCTCCGGACCAAAGCCCCCACCCACATGGCCCCACAGTTACACTCCTGCTGCACCTGACTAAACCATTTCCATGCCCCCCCCCCCCCCAGTGTCCCTCTGCACCCACAGAACTTCTATGTGGGGCCCAGGGGAACCAGTGGGGGCCAAGTAGGGTTGCCACCTTTCTTGGAAAAAAATAGGGGCCATGCTCATTAACATAAATTTAATATTAAACTCAAAGCTGGTGGACAAAAATGATCATTTGTTTATAACTAGTATTCATCACACCCAGAAGAAGTTTTACTTTCTCTCTTTCATTATTTATTCTTTATTTTCTACATTGACATGAACCTTAAAAATTCCAGTAAAATTCCCGGCTGGGTGGCAACCCTAGGGCCAAGGGACACTCTCAACTCAAAGGATTTTGATCAAATCAGCCAATAAGATTTCAGTAGCTCTCATCCTATTGGCTGATTTCAAAATTTCAGCCAATAGGAATGCAAGGTACCCCAATATAAATTGGGTACCTTGCATTCAATATTCAATGTACGGCGGACGATCGCATGAAGAGGAGCCTCCACGTCGCTGAGGACCGCCACCAGTGAGGACTGCTGCTGAGGATCCGCGAATTGGGGAAGCCAGCTCCGCATCTGCGCCCTGTGCCACCTTCACTCCGGATGAAGATACAAGATGATGGAGCCAACTGGAAGAAGACTTTCTCTGCCGAACTTCAGGAACGGTGAGTACCTATTTGGGGCTTAGTGTTAGGGGTTTTTTTTATATTAGGGTTTTTGGGCTGTAAAAGAGCTGATTGCTCTTTTAAGGGCAGTAAAAAAGCGGAATGCCCTTTCAAGGGCAATGCCCATACAAATGCCCCTTTAGGGGCAATGGGTAGTTTAGGTTTTTTTAGTGTTAGTTTTTTTTATTTTGGTGGGTTTTTTACTGTTAGGGGGGGCTTAGGGCAATGCCTACAAAATGCCCTTTTAAGGGCTATTGGTAGTTTAGTTTAGATTAGGGGGTGTTTTTAATTTGGGGGCCTTTTTTATTTTCATAGGGATTAGGTTTAAAAAAAATTATAATTTTGTTTATTTTTTCTGTAATTTTACCCTTTTTTGTAATTTAATGTTAGGTTTTATTTTAAAATTAGTGTTAGGATTTTTTATTTTAATTGTAACTTAGTCTTTTTTTATTTTATGTAATTGGGGTAAATTTAGGGGGTGTTAGGTTAGGGGGCTTAGAAATTAAATTAGTTATTTACGTTGTGGGGGGTTGGAGGTTTAGGAGTTAATAGGTTAATTAGGTTTATTGCGATGTGGGGGTTGGCAGTTTAGGGGTTAATTAGGTTTATTGCGATGTGGGGGGTTTGGCGGTTTAGGGGTTAATAGGTTAACTAGGTTTATTGCGATGTGGGGGGTTGGGTGTTTAGGGGTTAATATTTTAATTATGTTATTTGCGTTGTTTAATTTGCGGATTAGGGGTTAATTACTTTATTATTTTGCAATGTGGGGGTTGGCGGTTTAGGTGTTAATACTTTGTGCTGCCAGTTAGGTTTTTATTTGTTATACTTCGTGCGCGCAGTTAGGTTTTTGTATTATTTTGTGCAGACGGTTCGTTTTTTTTGTTATTCTGTGCGGGCAGTTACGTGTTTTTTTGTTAATATTTTGTGCGGGCGGTTGTGTTTTTTTTTCTTCTTAATGATTCGGTGTATTCCGAAAATGGCAGGGTGGATTCTTTCGGAATCCACATGGATGCAGCTTCGCGCAGCCAACATTCCTTTGAGGATGTGTGCGCAACTGACAGCGACGGACTCGTTACAAACGCAATTATAGTATAGATAAGTTTTCTTCTGTCAGTTCTGAGCATGAGCAAATCTGACTCCCTCTTATCTAGTCTATTCACTTTATAGTAAACCAGCTTAGAAGTTTTATGACATCAGACTAAGATAAACCTTCTTGCTGAGGCCCCTCCTCCTTGTAGGGCTAAAACAGGAAGAAATGGACACTGCGCAAATGTAGTGTAAAAAAATAAAATAAAAAAGGTAAAATCCATTTATATGGGTGAATAATACATATTTCTAAGATTTATATTAAGTATAAGCAACTGCAATAAAACAGATTGTTTATCATCCCTTTAAGGTGCATTCAAGCAACTTAATGGGCATTTTATTAAGTAAAATTACAACTATTTACCCCAGATATTAACAATTCTGCTACTTTAAAAATATGTTTTCTTTCTTTGAACTTTATACAGCATAAACTTTTTCATTCTTGCTCACTAGTGACAGGGCAGGTGTACACCATCCTCAAGGTACATTTTTTTCTTTTTAATACTAAAAATAAATTTTTTTTTCTGTTTACTGGGCTCCACTTCAAACACATTAATTTCAATAATTTTTAATGTCTTCCTTTAAAGGCATATAATATTTTCAGTACCAACGTTGTTTAATCTTGAATCCCTTACAATATAATGTTTAATAAAAATAGACATTCCTTGTTGCCCAACCATATACTTAAAGGGGCAGTGTAGTCAAAAATAAACTTTCATAATTCAGGCATGTAATTTTAAACAACTTTCCAATATGCTTTTAGCATCAAATTTGCTTTGTTCTCTTCTAATTCTTTGTTGAAAGTTAAACTTAAGTAGGCTCATATGCTAATTTCTAAGCCCTTGAAGTCTGCCTCTTATCTCAGTGCATTTTGACAGTTTTTCACAGCTAGACAGTGCTAGTTCATGTGTGTCGTATAGATAACATTGTGCTCACTCCCGTGGAGTTATTTATGAGTCAACACTGATTGACTAAAATGCATGCCTGTCAAAAGAACTGAGATAAGGGGGCAGTCTACAGAGGCTTAGATAAAAGGTAATCACAGAGGTAAAAAATATATTACTATAACAGTGTTGGTTATGCAAAACTGGGGAGTGGGTAATAAAGGGATTATCTATCGCCTAGATTACGAGTCTTGCGTTAGCTTTAAAAAGCAGCGTTGAGAGGTCCCAACGCTGCTTTTTAACGCCCGCTGGTATTACGAGTCTGGCAGGTACAGGTGCACCGCTCACTTTTTTTCCGTGACTCGAGCTTACCGCAAATCCCCTTACATTAATTGCGTATCCTATCTTTTTAATGGGATTTGTCTAACGCCGGTATTATGAATCTTGGAAGAAGTGAGCGGTACACCCTCTCCTGTCAAAACTCATACCGCATTTAAAAGTCAGTAGTTAAGAGTTTTATGGGCTAACGCCGTAACATAAAACTCTTAACTAAAGTGCTAAAAAGTTCACTAACACCCATAAACTACCTATTAACCCCTAAACCGAGACCCCCCCCCTACATCGCAAACACTAAAATACATTTTTTAACCCCTAATCTGCCGACCGGACATCGTCGCCACTTTAATAAATATATTAACCCCTAAACAGCCGCACTCCCGCCTTGCAAACATTAGTTAAATTTTATTAACCCCTAATCGCGGTCCCTAACATCGCCGACACCTACCTACATTTATTAACCTCTAATCTGCCGACCCCAATGTTGAGGTACTATATTAAATGTATTAACCCCTAAACCTAAGTCTAAACCTAAGTCTAACACCCCCCTAACTTAAATATAATTTAAAAAAATAAAATCTTATTTAAAGGGACAGTCAACACCAGAATTTTTGTTGTTTAAAAAGATAGATAATCCCTTTATTACCCATTCCCCAGTTTTACAAAACCAACACTGTTATATTAATACACTTTTTACTTCTGTGACTAACTTGTATCTAAGCATCTTCTGACCGCCCCTAATCACATGACTTTTAGTTATTATCTATTGACTTGCATTTTAGCCAATTAGTGCAGTGTCTGCCACTAGCCACGAGCGTGATCACAATGCTATCTATATGGCCTACATGAGCTTGCTCTCCCCTGCTGTGAAAAGTAAAAAAAATAGAGGCGGCCTTTAAGGGCTTAGAAATTATCATATGTGCTTTCCTAGGTTTGCTTTCAACTAGAATACCAAGAGAACAAAGCAAAATTGTTGATAAAAGTAAATTGGAAAGTTGTTTAAAATTACATGCCCTATTTGAAAAATGTACATGCAAACAGGTGTATAATATGTATTAATACTTTCCCCTTCTGGTGAACCGCAGCCGTCCCACAGTCTCTCCCAAGGTCTGTGTGAATATATCAGGTGTGCTAGCTGGAGGCGCTGGTTCAGCTTGTATCAGTCGTTGGTATCTTCCTTTCCTTTCCTTCCTCAGTTGTATAAGTCTAGGTGCAAAATAGTGGTGCTGAAATATCAGACAATACACCATACAAAGGTGAATATCTACTCACAGTGTATATTGCAGGTTACCGGCTCCTTCCCAATATGAAAAGACAATATCACAGATTCAGTAAAAAAGTTTGTCTTTATTTGGCTCAACGCAAAAGCGTTTCAACGGTCCCAGCCGTCTTTCTCAAGAGCAATAAAAGTGCTTTACAAACCAAAGCATACCTTTCCGCTGCACAGGCGGCCTTTAAATACATGTCAGTTACGCTACCTGCTTCCCCATTGGAGGAGAGCAGGTTTACACCCGATTCAAAATTTCAATTGTAAATTTAAAATAAACATCTAAAAAAACATAAAAAACAATATTAATTATATTAGAAACTATAAGTTTGTTTTAAAATATAAAATTTCTGTAGATATCATCATTTTTGCCGGTTTTGTAGTACCCTTTCAGGTAGTTTTCTGTTTCAAGTTCCCTTTCAGGTCCGGTATGTCAGTGAAGATCACATGTTATAGGTTGTCCAATGAAATTCAGTTTCTGGTATAGTGATGTTTTGTAGTTCCCTTTCAGGTAGTTCTCTATTTTAGGTTCCCATTCAGGTCTGATATGTCAGTGGGTATCACATGTTATCGAATGTCCAATGAAAAACAGTTTCTGATTTTCTCAAAATAAAAAGACATAAGTGTTATTCACAGATACAAAGTTTCTTATATGAATTCTGCTTATCCAAATATTTAGAGGAGGTAGAATAAATTGCCACTTAGAAGTATATTACAAGTTGGAATAGATACTTTTCATAATTAAACATTCATATTATAAATAGACTTCTATATTTATTGAATGTTAGATATTGACTCAGCGACTTGTGTGTTGCATATAATTTCTTGAAATTAAGTGTGAGAATGATATTCTTTTGTACAATATGTGTATATATAAACATTAAGTGTGATGATATGACATGAACTGTCTGTATAAATACATATTTATTTTGCCCCCTTTTTTTTTTTTTTTTTTTTCCTGTGTGTGTCCTTATAATCGTATTCACCTCAACAGGAACAAAAAATGTTACTGATTTATTTAGGCCCCATATTTTCATCTTTTGAATTTATCATTTATTTTGTCCCCCCTTTCCTATGTTAAGAGTTTTTTAGACAAAGGCAGCAATTTTTGTGTCCTTATTTAGACCCCATTGGGCATATGTTCTAAGTGTATGTATCCATTTTAATTCTCTTTGGTCTAGTTGTTTTGCCAGATTACCACTCCTCCAATGAAGTTCAACCTTCTCAATTCCTATCCATAGAAAGGATTCTTTTGTGAAATGTTCACAATTGTTGCAGTGTAGCGGCACTCCGTGGTCATCATGATTCTTTTCTATTTTATTTTGATGTTCCATGATTCTTGTTTTTAAAAATCTGGACGTTTGTCCTAAATACTGGATTTTGCAGCCACATTGCAACAAATATATCACATTTTTACTTTTGCAAGTAATGAATTCTTTTATTTCAAATTTTTTTCCCGTAACTGTGGAGTCAAATGTTTTGTGTGTTCTTCTGGTGTAGTTACAACCTTTGCATTTGCCGCAAGTGAAGAAACCTGTCATGTTACTTATTTGTAAAGGTTTTTTGGGGGCTATGCCTTTTATGAGTGAGGGAGCTAATTTTTGTTTCAAATTTTGTCCTTTTCTGAAGATAACTGTGGGCTTAGCTGGAATTATAGGTCCTAGATATTCATCCTCTTTTATAATGTGCCAGTGCTTTTGTATAATTTTTTTGATTGTATGATGTTCTACATTAAATGTGGTCACAAATTTAGGGAAATTATTGTTAAATGAGGTCTCATTTTTGTGTTTGTTTTCTAACAGGGTTGATCTTATTTTATTTCCAACTTCATTTCTTTCTTTTTCTAAAGCTCTATGGTCATATCCCTTTTGTATGAATCTTTCTTTGAGTATTCTTGATTGTTGTTCGTAATCATCTATATTGCTGCAGTTTCTGCGTATTCGTAGGAATTGGCTTTTTGGTACTGACTTTAGCCAGTTAGGATGGTGGCAGCTATCATGTCTAATGTAGGGTTAGTGTCACACTTCTTAAAGTATGTTTTGCTGTGGATTTTTTCATCTATAGTGTAAAGAGTTAAATCTAAAAAATGTATTTCTTTTTTGTCATATTCTACTGATAGTGTGACTTGCTGATTATTGTTATTAAGTATTTGTACAAATTCTATGAGTTTGGACTCACCCCCCTTCCATATGCACAGAATGTCATCTATATATCTATGCCAGGACACCAGGTCTGCACCAAATTCTTGATTATGCCATACATGAGTCGTCTCAAAATAGTCCATGTAAATATTGGCATAACTTGGTGCAAACCTGGTGCCCATGGCAGTCCCACAAATCTGTAAATAGTAGTTCCCATTGAACCAAAAAAAGTTGTGATATAGAATAAATTCTATGGCTCTAAGTATGAAATCTAGTAATTTTGGTGATAAATCTTTATCTTCTGATAGTTTCCATTTAACTGCCTCAATCCCTTTTTTGTGATCAATTATGGTATACAAAGAAGTCACGTCCATGGTGACCCAAAAGTAATTTTCTTGCCAGGGTATATTTTGTATGATTTGTAAAACATGTTTGGTATCTTTTAAATGAGATTTTGCCTTCTGTGCATAGGGTTGGAGAAAATAATCTATGAATGCTGACAAGTTTGAACTTAAAGAATCTATCCCACTGATAATCGGCCTTCCTGGTGGCCTTGTTGCATGCTTATGTAATTTGGGTAAAAAATAAAAGATTGGGGTCTTAGAATCTGTTTTATAAAGAAAATCAAATTCCTCTTCTGTTATTATATTTTGGTTAAATGCTTCCATAAGTAGTTTTTGAAGAGTGGAGGTGTATTCTTTTTTAGGATTCTTTGTTAAAATAATATATGTATTAGAGTCTCCTAGGATTCTGTTAGCTTCTTCCATATAATGTTCTTTATCTAGAATGACCACACCTCCACCCTTGTCCGCCTCCTTTATCACTATATCTTCTCTCTTGTTTAGATTTGTAAGAATATCCTTTTCTTGTTTTGTAAGATTGTGATAACTCTTATTTACTTTGTTGGTTAAATTGTCTATATCTTTCATTATCAATTTATTAAATACCTCTATATTGGGACCCTTTATGTGACTTGGGTAAAATCTTGAGGGGTTTTTAAATTTACTTCTTAGACTATCTTGAGGTGGTATATATTGTACAGATGGCTGTTTGGCAAAGAATCTTTTTACCGTTAAATTTCTCACAAATTTTTGTGCATCTACAAAGAGTTGAAAAGAATTAACTTTTTGTGTGGGGATAAATTTTAATCCCCTAGATAAAACTGATTTTTCATTGTCACTTATGGTTTTGGATGAAAGATTAAAGATCCCCTGTGTTACTGTCTCCTCTTTCTTTGATTTCCCTCTTCCTCCTCTATTTCCTCTATGTTTGGAGTTCTTCCCCTCTTTTTCTGAGGATGATCTATCCTGATTGGTGAATATTTGTTTTGATGTGTCCAATTTTCCCTGTGTGAATGTTTCTCTCTCTCCCTCATATGATCCTCTTTCTGGTATGTGTAATGATGAGAGGGTCTTGAAAAACTTTCCCTTATTTCTGTTTTGTGTTTCTCCCTTCATAAAAGGAGATCGTGGTCTTTTATAATCTTGGTGATGTGCACGTGGTGTTTTTGGTGTATAGTGATAATTATGTGTATCTTTTTGATAATAATCTTTTTGTTTTTTATATTGGTTTTGAGCATAGTATGGAGAATCATAGTTCCTATGATCATTTCTTTGTGTGTATTCTCTGTGTTGTCAGCTGTGTCTTTGATTTCTTTCATTGTAAATAACTTTTTCATTTATCAGTTCTTTATTGTGCGATCTTGGTCTCTGATTTTTTTCCTGATGTGTGTACTGATTTCTACTAGTGTCCGTGCTATAATTTCTGTGCATGTGACCGTGATTTAGATCTTTTCTATCTCTAGAATATTCATTACTGTGATATACATTTTTTCTGTTGTGATGTGAATAATTATTACCATTATTGGTTTTTGTTCTCCCCCTTTCATCAAGTGATTTGTTTTGCTGTGTAGGCTTTTTTTGTACATATTGTGTCCCACCTTGAAAGTCTTCATTATCTCTCATATATTTTTGATGCTTTTTGTCACCTATTGTTTCATCAAATTCTTTTGCTTTCTCTTTAATGTATTCAAACTTATCTTTACATTTCTTGTTGTCTAAATAACCACTGAGTTCTTGTTCTAATGTATTAATTTCTTTCTCTAGAGATTTCAATTGTAAGTCTTGCATCTCATATAGTAAGCTGACTAATTCTAGAGAACATTTATGTAAAGCTGCGTTCCATTTTTGCAAAAAATTATCATCCTCTAATCCAAATGCTGGAATTTTAAATACTCTAAGTCCTCTGGGTACAATACTTTCATTGAGGTATCTACTTAAAAATTTTACTTCCCACCATTTTTTGGCTTCTTTTGTGTATAATTTTTGTAATTTAAAAATTATAGACTCCCATTCGGAGTTAGAGTTTTCTGTTTTACAAAATATGTCATTATATTTGGACTGTCTTGCAGTCCTCCAATCATTTAAAGTATTATTAACAATGGTATTTTCCATATTATACAGGAGAGAAAAAACAGATATACATGCAAACAGGTGTATAATATGTATTAATACTTTCCCCTTCTGGTGAACCGCAGCCGTCCCACAGTCTCTCCCAAGGTCTGTGTGAATATATCAGGTGTGCTAGCTGGAGGCGCTGGTTCAGCTTGTATCAGTCGTTGGTATCTTCCTTTCCTTTCCTTCCTCAGTTGTATAAGTCTAGGTGCAAAATAGTGGTGCTGAAATATCAGACAATACACCATACAAAGGTGAATATCTACTCACAGTGTATATTGCAGGTTACCGGCTCCTTCCCAATATGAAAAGACAATATCACAGATTCAGTAAAAAAGTTTGTCTTTATTTGGCTCAACGCAAAAGCGTTTCAACGGTCCCAGCCGTCTTTCTCAAGAGCAATAAAAGTGCTTTACAAACCAAAGCATACCTTTCCGCTGCACAGGCGGCCTTTAAATACATGTCAGTTACGCTACCTGCTTCCCCATTGGAGGAGAGCAGGTTTACACCCGATTCAAAATTTCAATTGTAAATTTAAAATAAACATCTAAAAAAACATAAAAAACAATATTAATTATATTAGAAACTATAAGTTTGTTTTAAAATATAAAATTTCTGTAGATATCATCATTTTTGCCGGTTTTGTAGTACCCTTTCAGGTAGTTTTCTGTTTCAAGTTCCCTTTCAGGTCCGGTATGTCAGTGAAGATCACATGTTATAGGTTGTCCAATGAAATTCAGTTTCTGGTATAGTGATGTTTTGTCGAATGAAATTCAGTTTCTGAAAGGGAAAAAAAAATGGAACGCAGCTTTACATAAATGTTCTCTAGAATTAGTCAGCTTACTATATGAGATGCAAGACTTACAATTGAAATCTCTAGAGAAAGAAATTAATACATTAGAACAAGAACTCAGTGGTTATTTAGACAACAAGAAATGTAAAGATAAGTTTGAATACATTAAAGAGAAAGCAAAAGAATTTGATGAAACAATAGGTGACAAAAAACATCAAAAATATATGAGAGATAATGAAGACTTTCAAGGTGGGACACAATATGTACAAAAAAGCCTACACAGCAAAACAAATCACTTGATGAAAGGTGGAGAACAAAAACCAATAATGGTAATAATTATTCACATCACAACAGAAAAAATGTATATCACAGTAATGAATATTCTAGAGATAGAAAAGATCTAAATCACGGTCACATGCACAGAAATTATAGCACGGACACTAGTAGAAATCAGTACACACATCAGGAAAAAAATCAGAGACCAAGATCGCACAATAAAGAACTGATAAATGAAAATGTTATTTACAATGAAAGAAATCAAAGACACAGCTGACAACACAGAGAATACACACAAATAAATGATCATAGGAACTATGATTCTCCATACTATGCTCAAAACCAATATAAAAAACAAAAAGATTATTTTCAAAAAGATACACATAATTATCACTATACACCAAAAACACCACGTGCACATCACCAAGATTATAAAAGACCACGATCTCCTTTTATGAAGGGAGAAACAAAAGAGAAACACAAAACAGAAATAAGGGAAAGTTTTTCAAGACCCCCTCACCATTACACATACCAGAAAGAGGATCATATGAGGGAGAGAGAGAAACATTCACACAGGGAAAATTGGACACATCAAAACAAATATTCACCAATCAGGATAGATCATCCTCAGAAAAAGAGGGGAAGAACTCCAAACATAGAGGAAATAGAGGAGGAAGAGGGAAATCAAAGAAAGAGGAGACAGTAACACAGGGGATCTTTAATCTTTCATCCAAAACCATAAGTGACAATGAAAAATCAGTTTTATCCAGGGGATTAAAATTTATCCCCACACAAAAAGTTAATTCTTTTCAACTCTTTGTAGATGCACAAAAATTTGTGAGAAATTTAACGGTAAAAAGATTCTTTGCCAAACAGCCATCTGTACAATATATACCACCTCAAGATAGTCTAAGAAGTAAATTTAAAAACCCCTCAAGATTTTACCCAAGTCACATAAAGGGTCCCAATATAGAGGTATTTAATAAATTGATAATGAAAGATATAGACAATTTAACCAACAAAGTAAATAAGAGTTATCACAATCTTACAAAACAAGAAAAGGATATTCTTACAAATCTAAACAAGAGAGAAGATATAGTGATAAAGGAGGCGGACAAGGGTGGAGGTGTGGTCATTCTAGATAAAGAACATTATATGGAAGAAGCTAACAGAATCCTAGGAGACTCTAATACATATATTATTTTAACAAAGAATCCTAAAAAAGAATACACCTCCACTCTTCAAAAACTACTTATGGAAGCATTTAACCAAAATATAATAACAGAAGAGGAATTTGATTTTCTTTATAAAACAGATTCTATCAGGCCCATTTATCAAGCTCCGTATGGAGCTTGAAGGGCCGTGTTTCTGGCGAGTCTTCAGACTCGCCAGAAACACAAGTTATGAAGCAGCGGTCTAAAGACCGCTGCTTCATAACCCTGTCCGCCTGCTCTGAGCAGGCGGACAGGAACCGCCGGAAATCAACCCGATCGAATACGATCGGGTTGATTGACAGCTCCCTGCTGGCGGCCGATTGGCCGCGAGTCAGCAGGGGGCGGCGTTGCACCAGCAGCTCTTGTGAGCTGCTGGTGCAATGTTAAATGTGGAGAGCGTATTGCTCTCCGCATTTAGCGAGGTCTTGCGGACCTGATCCGCAGTGTCGGATCAGGTCCGCAAGCCCTTTGATAAATGGGCCCCTAAGACCCCAATCTTTTATTTTTTACCCAAATTACATAAGCATGCAACAAGGCCACCAGGAAGGCCGATTATCAGTGGGATAGATTCTTTAAGTTCAAACTTGTCAGCATTCATAGATTTTTTTCTCCAACCCTATGCACAGAAGGCAAAATCTCATTTAAAAGATACCAAACATGTTTTACAAATCATACAAAATATACCCTGGCAAGAAAATTACTTTTGGGTCACCATGGACGTGACTTCTTTGTATACCATAATTGATCACAAAAAAGGGATTGAGGCAGTTAAATGGAAACTATCAGAAGATAAAGATTTATCACCAAAATTACTAGATTTCATACTTAGAGCCATAGAATTTATTCTATATCACAACTTTTTTTGGTTCAATGGGAACTACTATTTACAGATTTGTGGGACTGCCATGGGCACCAGGTTTGCACCAAGTTATGCCAATATTTACATGGACTATTTTGAGACGACTCATGTATGGCATAATCAAGAATTTGGTGCAGACCTGGTGTCCTGGCATAGATATATAGATGACATTCTGTGCATATGGAAGGGGGGTGAGTCCAAACTCATAGAATTTGTACAAATACTTAATAACAATAATCAGCAAGTCACACTATCAGTAGAATATGACAAAAAAGAAATACATTTTTTAGATTTAACTCTTTACACTATAGATGAAAAAATCCACAGCAAAACATACTTTAAGAAGTGTGACACTAACACCTACATTAGACATGATAGCTGCCACCATCCTAACTGGCTAAAGTCAGTACCAAAAAGCCAATTCCTACGAATACGCAGGAACTGCAGCAATATAGATGATTACGAACAACAATCAAGAATACTCAAAGAAAGATTCATACAAAAGGGATATGACCATAGAGCTTTAGAAAAAGAAAGAAATGAAGTTGGAAATAAAATAAGATCAACCCTGTTAGAAAACAAACACAAAAATGAGACCTCATTTAACAATAATTTCCCTAAATTTGTGACCACATTTAATGTAGAACATCATACAATCAAAAAATTATACAAAAGCACTGGCACATTATAAAAGAGGATGAATATCTAGGACCTATAATTCCAGCTAAGCCCACAGTTATCTTCAGAAAAGGACAAAATTTGAAACAAAAATTAGCTCCCTCACTCATAAAAGGCATAGCCCCCAAAAAACCTTTACAAATATGTAACATGACAGGTTTCTTCACTTGCGGCAAATGCAAAGGTTGTAACTACACCAGAAGAACACACAAAACATTTGACTCCACAGTTACAGGAAAAAAATTTGAAATAAAAGAATTCATTACTTGCAAAAGTAAAAATGTGATATATTTGTTGCAATGTGGCTGCAAAATCCAGTATTTAGGACAAACGTCCAGATTTTTAAAAACAAGAATCTTGGAACATCAAAATAAAATAGAAAAGAATCATGATGACCACGGAGTGCCGCTACACTGCAACAATTGTGAACATTTCACAAAAGAATCCTTTCTATGGATAGGAATTGAGAAGGTTGAACTTCATTGGAGGGGTGGTAATCTGGCAAAACAACTAGACCAAAGAGAATTAAAATGGATACATACACTTAGAACATATGCCCAATGGGGTCTAAATAAGGACACAAAAATTGCTGCCTTTGTCTAAAAAACTCTTAACATAGGAAAGGGGGGACAAAATAAATGATAAATTCAAAAGATGAAAATATGGGGCCTAAATAAATCAGTAACATTTTTTGTTCCTGTTGAGGTGAATACGATTATAAGGACACACACAGGAAAAAAAAAAAAAGAAAAGAAAAAAAAGGGGGGCAAAATAAATATGTATTTATACAGACAGTTCATGTCATATCATCACACTTAATGTTTATATATACACATATTGTACAAAAGAATATAATTCTCACACTTAATTTCAAGAAATTATATGCAACACACAAGTCGCTGAGTCAATATCTAACATTCAATAAATATAGAAGTCTATTTATAATATGAATGTTTAATTATGAAAAGTATCTATTCCAACTTGTAATATACTTCTAAGTGGCAATTTATTCTACCTCCTCTAAATATTTGGATAAGCAGAATTCATATAAGAAACTTTGTATCTGTGAATAACACTTATGTCTTTTTATTTTGAGAAAATCAGAAACTGTTTTTCATTGGACATTCGATAACATGTGATACCCACTGACATATCAGACCTGAATGGGAACCTAAAATAGAGAACTACCTGAAAGGGAACTACAAAACATCACTATACCAGAAACTGAATTTCATTGGACAACCTATAACATGTGATCTTCACTGACATACCGGACCTGAAAGGGAACTTGAAACAGAAAACTACCTGAAAGGGTACTACAAAACCGGCAAAAATGATGATATCTACAGAAATTTTATATTTTAAAACAAACTTATAGTTTCTAATATAATTAATATTGTTTTTTATGTTTTTTTAGATGTTTATTTTAAATTTACAATTGAAATTTTGAATCGGGTGTAAACCTGCTCTCCTCCAATGGGGAAGCAGGTAGCGTAACTGACATGTATTTAAAGGCCGCCTGTGCAGCGGAAAGGCATGCTTTGGTTTGTAAAGCACTTTTATTGCTCTTGAGAAAGACGGCTGGGACCGTTGAAACGCTTTTGCGTTGAGCCAAATAAAGACAAACTTTTTTACTGAATCTGTGATATTGTCTTTTCATATTGGGAAGGAGCCGGTAACCTGCAATATACACTGTGAGTAGATATTCACCTTTGTATGGTGTATTGTCTGATATTTCAGCACCACTATTTTGCACCTAGACTTATACAACTGAGGAAGGAAAGGAAAGGAAGATACCAACGACTGATACAAGCTGAACCAGCGCCTCCAGCTAGCACACCTATTTGAAAAATGAAAGTTTTTTTTGGACTTGACTGTCTCTTTAAAACTAAATACTTACCTGTAAAATAAACCGTAAGATAGCTACAATATAACTAATAGTAGTTACATTTGTATCTATCTTAGGGTTTATATTTATTTTACAGGCAACTATGTATTTATTTTATTTTTAGGTACAATAGTTATTAAATAGTTATTAACTATATAATAACTACCTAGTTAAAATAAATACAAATATACAAATATACCTGTAAAATAAATCCTAAAGTTACAATTAAATCTAACACTACACTATCATTAAATTAATTACCTAAACTAACTACAATTAAATTAAACAAACAAAAAGTACAAAAACCCCCCCACTAAATTACGGAAAATAAAAAAAATAATTACAAGAATTTTAAACTAATTACACCTAATCTAATCCCCCTAATAAAATAAAAAAGCCCCCCAAAATAATAAAAATCCCTACCCTATACTAAATTACAAATAGCCCTTAAAAGGGCTTTTGCGGGGCATTGCCCCAAAGTAATCAGCTCTTTTACTTGTAAAAAAAAAAATACAATACCCCCCAACATAAAAACCCACCACCCACACACCCAATCCTACTCTAAAACCCACCTAATCCCCCCTTAATAAAACCTAACACTAACCCCTTGAAGATCACCCTACCTTGAACTGTCTTCACCCAGCCCAGATATACGGGTGAAACGCGTAGAAGGAGGAAGTTGCTCGCATGCCAAGAACCCATCTCACTAGGTACCTAGTATTGGCCCGCGCGTGTAATACGCTAAGAGCGGGTGTTTGCTCAAATCATATACTTTATCTGAACCGGGACACAGCGGATCATTCACACGCAGGAAACGGCGTGTCTCACATCCCAGGGGCTGTTAGCCGGGATTCAGCAGGACTTCCACACGCAAGGAGCGGTGAGTCTTTTTACAGCGGACGAAAGCTTAAGGTTGACAAGCCTTACACACGCAAAGAGCAGCGTGCTAAAGGTAATCAGACCGACACCAGCAGCAATTTGATCGGAGCTGCTGCAACATTACGTAAGTCACTGTTACAACTGTCCACATTCAGAGGTGATATACGGATACAAAGTACATAAAACAATACATTCTGGTGTACTAAAACAGATACTGTTATATGCATATATCAAGTGGAACATTGTTACATATCACAGCTATAGAGAGAAAGTTACACTTATAAAATTACCAGCAAAGTTCTATCGGACTGACACCTGTTATATTACCAGAAAGTTCTTTTGGACTGACTCTGAAAAAGGGACATTACAAGTTGAAGATTCACCATAAGATTTATATGTTGTGATCTGACCCACAAACCCGTGTTTTTTATATAATTTTTAATAATTTTTGATATATTTTTTGTGCAATATATTTTTTTACCAGGGTGGTATTCCTTTAAGATAATTGTAATATTGTTATTTTAATTGTTTTTTATTTGTGTTGAGCAATGTATCTTTATTAGGGAGACGTCCCTGAAACCTTTTTTATATACTAAGTAAAATTGAACATTTTCGATCTACAATTGTATGTATTATTTATTAAGATTAGGTGTGTCAAGTTACTTTAGCTCTAGCGCCCTCTCATTAGAGTATTAGTTCACCCAGCCGGGCACAAGTGGTCCTCCAGACGGTCCGAAGTTTTCATCCGATCGGGCCAGAAGAGGACCTTCAGAGAGGCAGAAGTCTTCATCCAGACGGCATCTTCTATCTTCATCCATCCGGAGCGGAGCGGGTTCATCTTGAATCCAGCCGACGCAGAGCATCCTCTTCTTCTGATGACTCCCGACGAATGAAGGTTCCTTTAAATGACATCATCCAAGATGGCGTCCCTTGAATTCCGATTGGCTGATAGGATTCTATCAGCCTATCGGAATTAAGGTAGGAAAAATGCTATTGGCTGATGCAATCAGCCAATAGGATTGAAGTTCAATCCGATTGGCTGATCCAATCAGCCAATAGGAAACATGGAAATGTCCACAGCACAATTTGCTTAAAAAGTATCATAGCATGATTAAGTGACAGCAGTCACGAAATGTTGCTCTATCTTTTGTCAATAAAGATACTTTTTAAGCAAATTGTGCTGTGGACATTTCCATGTTTCATATTGTCATAGTGGAATTGGGCAGATTTCCACGGTCGTCACGAGCACAGTATTTTGCCTGGCAGCTGTTCTACATATTGCTGAGGATCAATCAGCCAATAGGATTGAGCTTGAATTCTATTGGCTATTACAATAAGCCAATAGAATGCGAGCTCAATCCTATTGGCCGATTGGATCAGCCAATAGGATTTTTCCTACCTTAATTCAAGGGATGCCATCTTGGATGACGTCATTTAAAGGAACCTTCATTCGTCGGGAGTCGTCGGAAGAAGAGGATGCTCCGTCTCGGCTGGCTTCAAGATGGACCCGCTCCGCTCCGGATGGATGAAGATAGAAGATGCCGCCTGGATGAAGAATTCTGCCCCTCTGGAGGTCCTCTTCTGGCTGGATCGGATGAAGACTTCGGACCGTCTGGAGGACCACTTGTGCCCGGCTGGGTGCAGACGGCTCAAGGTAAGGTGATCTTCAAGGGGTTAGTGTTAGGTTTTATTAAGGGGGGATTGGGTGGGTTTTAGAGTAGGGTTGAGTGTGTGGGTGGTGGGTTTTAATGTTGGGGGGTATTGTATTTTTTTTTTTACAGGTAAAAGAGCTGATTACTTTGGGGCAATGCCCCGCAAAAAGCCCTTTTAAGGGCTATTTGTAATTTAGTATAGGGTAGGGATTTTTACTTTCAAGTACATTAAAGGGTTTAGTAAAACTGAGGCTGTGGGTATTTTACATAAAATGGAAAATTCAAGAACAAGGGGTCATGAGCTCAAGCTAAAGGGTAGTAGATTCAGAAGTAATTTGAGGAAGCACTTCTTTACAGAAAGAGTGATTGATTTATGGAATAAACTTCCTCAAGAGGTAGTAGCAACAAACACTGTGGGGGACTTTAAAAATGCATGGGACAAGCATAGGGCTATCCTACGAACTAGATAAGTTTATACTGTTAGGTAAGGTCGGGCAGACTTGCTGGGCCTATGGCTCTTATCTGCCGTCAATATCTATGTTTCTATGTTTCTATGTTTTATTATTTTGGGGGCTTTTTATTTTATTAGGGGGATTAGATTAGGTGTAATTAGTTTAAAATTCTTGTAATTATTTTTTTATTTTCTGTAATTTAGTGTTTGTTTGTTTTTGTACTTATGTTTATTTAAAGGGCCATAATACCCAAATGTTTAAACACTTGAAAGTGATGCAGTATAGCTGTAAAAAGCTGACTATAAAATATCACCTGAACATCTCTATGTAAAAAAAGAAGGATATTTTACCTCAAAAGTTCCTCAGTAGCCACATCCCATTATAATGGATTTCTAAGCAGTATATTAGTATGTCTGTCCTGGGACAGCTGAAAGGATGAGCCTTGTGCACTCTCATATTATTTCACCAATCAGGTAAAGGAAGTTTACAATGAAATCTCATGAGAGTTAAGTGAAATCTCATGAGATCACAGTAAAAGAGTTCATGACCTCAGCACTATTGATGCTGATTGGCTGCTGTTCATTTCTTCATTTATTTATTTTTTTTACCTGCAGCTGAGTATAACTTTTTACACAGAACTTACTCTGCTGAGCTGAGGAGATTGTGAAGTAAAATATCTTCCTTTTTTACATAGAGATGCTCAGGTGATATTTTCCTGTCAGCTTTTTACAGTTATACTGCATCAGTTTCAAGTGATTTAGCATATGAGTATTATGTCCCTTTAATTTAATTGTATTTAATTGTAGTTAGTTTAGGTAATTAATTTAATGATAGTGTAGTGTTAGATGTAATTGTAACTTAGGTTAGGATTTATTTTACAGGTAAATTTGTACTTATTTTAACTAGGTAGTTATTATATAGTTAATAACTATTTAATAACTATTGTAGCTAGTTAAAATAAATACAAACTTGCCTGTAAAATAAAAAATAAACCCTAAGATAGATACAAATGTAATTATTAGTTATATTGTAGCTATCTTACGGCTAGATTTAGAGTTTTGTCGGTAACGACCCGCGTATCTAACGCTGGCTTTTTTCTGGCCGCACCTTTAAAATAACTCTGGTATTGAGAGTCCACAGAATGGCTGCGTTAGGCTCCAAAAAAGGAGCATAGAGCATATTTAATGCAGCTTCAACTCTCGATACCAGAGTTGCTTACGGACGCGGCCAGCCTCAAAAACGTGCTCGTGCACGATTCCCCCATAGGAAACAATGGGGCTGTTTGAGCTGAAAAAAAACCTAACACCTGCAAAAAAGCCGCGTTCAGCTCCTAACGCAGCCCCATTGTTTGCTATGGGGAAACACTTCCTACGTCTGCACCTAACACTCTAACATGTACCCAGAGTCTAAACACCCCTAACCTTACACTTATTAACCCCTATTCTGCCGCCCCCGCTATCGCTGACCCCTGCATATTTTTTTTAACCCCTAATCTGCCGCTCCGTAAACTGCCGCTACTAACATTATCCCTATGTACCCCTAATCTGCTGCCCCTAACACCGCCGACCCCTATATTATATTTATTAACCCCTAATCTGCCCCCCACAACGTCGCCTCCACCTGCCTACACTTATTAACCCCTAATCTGCCGAACGGACCGCACCGCTATTATTATAAAGTTATTAACCCCTAATCCGCCTCACTAACCCTATAATAAATAGTATTAACCCCTAATCTGCCGACTGGAGCTCACCGCTATTGTAATAAATGTATTAACCCCTAAAGCTAAGTCTAACCCTAACACTAACACCCCCCTAAATTAAATATAATTTTAATCTAACGAAATTAATTAACTCTTATTAAATAAATTATTCCTATTTAAAGCTAAATACTTACCTGTAAAATAAATCCTAATATAGCTACAATATAAATTATATTTATATTATAGCTATTTTAGGATTAATATTTATTTTACAGGTAACTTTGTATTTATTTTAACCAGGTACAATAGCTATTAAATAGTTAAGAACTATTTAATAGCTAAAATAGTTAAAATAATTACAAATTTACCTGTAAAATAAATCCTAACCTAAGTTACAATTAAGCCTAACACTACACTATCAATAAATTAAATAAAATACCTATAATTATCTACAATTAAACCTAACACTACACTATCAATAAATAAATTAAATACAATTCCTACAAATAAATACAATGAAATAAACTAACTAAAGTACAAAAAATAAAAAAGAACTAAGTTACAAAAAATAAAAAAATATTTACAAACATTAGAAATATATTACAACAATTTTAAACTAATTACACCTACTCTAAGCCCCCTAATAAAATAACAAAGCCCCCCAAAATAAAAAAATGCCCTACCCTATTCTAAATAACTAAAGTTCAAAGCTCTTTTACCTTACCAGCCCTGAACAGGGCCCTTTGCGGGGCATGCCCCAAGAAGTTCAGCTCTTTTGCCTGTAAAAAAAAACATACAATACCCCCCCCAACATTACAACCCACCACCCACATACCCCTAATCTAACCCAAACCCCCCTTAAATAAACCTAACACTAAGCCCCTGAAGATCTACCTACCTTGAGTCGTCTTCACCCAGCCGAGCCAAATTCTTCATCCAAGCGGAGCAAGAAGAGGTCCTCCATCCGGTAGAAGTCTTCATCCAAGCGGGGCAGAAGAGGTCTTCCATCCGATTGAAGTGTTCATCCAAGCGGCATCTTCTATTGTCATCCATCCGGAGTGGAGCGGCAGCATCCTGAAGACCTCCGACGCGGAACATCCATTCTGGCCGACGACTGAACGACGAATGACGGTTCCTTTAAATGACATCATCCAAGATGGCGTCCCTCGAATTCTGATTGGCTGATAGGATTCTATCAGCCAATCGGAATTAAGGTAGGAATATTCTGATTGGCTGATGGAATCAGCCAATCAGAATCAAGTTCAATCCGATTGGCTGATCCAATCAGCCAATCAGATTGAGCTTGCATTCTATTGGCTGTTCCGATTTATATTGTAGCTATATTAGGATTTACTTTACAGGTAAGTATTTAGCTTTAAATAGGAATAATTTATTTAATAAGAGTTAATTAATTTTGTTAGATTAAAATTATATTTAATTTAGGGGGGTGTTAGTGTTAGGGTTAGACTTATCTTTAGGGGTTAATACATTTATTACAATAGCGGTGAGCTCCAGTCGGCAGATTAGGGGTTAATAATTGAAGTTAGGTGTCGGCGATGTTAGGGAGGGCAGATTAGGGGTTAATACTATTTATTATAGGGTTAGCGAGGCGGATTAGCGGTTAATAACTTTATTATAGTAGCGGTGCGGTCCGCTCGGCAGATTAGGAGTTAATAAGTGTAGGCAGGTGGAGGCGACGTTGAGGGGGGCAGATTAGGGGTTAATAAATATAATATAGGGGTCGGCGGTGTTAGGGGCAGCAGATTAGGGGTACATAAGTATAACGTAGGTGGCGGTCGGCAGATTAGGGGTTAAAAAATTTAATCGAGTGGCGGCGATGTGGGGGGGGCTCGGTTTAGGGGTACATAGGTAGTTTATGGGTGTTAGTGTACTTTAGAGCACAGTAGTTAAGAGCTTTATGAACCGGCGTTAGCCCAGAAAGCTCTTAACTACTGACTTTTTTCTGCGGCTGGAGTTTTGTCGTTAGAATTCTAACGCTCACTTCAGACACGACTCTAAATACTGGAGTTAGAAAGATCCCATTGAAAAGATAGGATACGCAATTGACGTAAGGGGATCGGTATGGAAAAGTAGCGGCTGAAAACTGAGCGTTAGACCCTTTTTTCAATGACTCCAAATACCGGCGGTAGCCTAAAACCAGCGTTAGGAGCCTCTAACGCTGGTTTTCACGGCTACCGCCAAACTCCAAATCTAGGCCTATGGGTTTATTTTACAGGTAAGTATTTAGTTTTAAATAGGATTAATTTATTTAATTGTAGTAATTTTATTTCGTTTTATTTAAATTATATTTAAGTTAGGGGGTGTTAGGTTTAGGGTTAGACTAAGGTTTAGGGGTTAATAAATTTAATATTGTAGCAGCGACGATGGGGGCGGCAGATTAGGTGTTAATAATTGTAGGTAGGTTGCGGTGACATTGGGGGGCGGGAGATTAGGGGTTAATAAATAAAAAGTATGTGTCGGCGATGTTGGGGGTGGCAGATTAGGGGTTCATGGGGATAATGTAGGTGGCGGCGGTGTCCGGAGCGGCAGATTAGGGGTTAATAATTATAATGTAGGTGTCGGCGATGTCGGGGGTGGCAGATTAGGGGTTAATAAGTGTAATATTAAGGGTGTTTAGACTCGAGGTTCATGTTAGGGTGTTAGGTGTAGACATAAATGTTCTTTCCCCATAGGAATCAATGGGGCTGCGTTAGAAGCTGAACGATGCTTTTTTGCAGGTGTTAGTTTTTTTTTTCAGGCGGCTCAGCCCCATTGATCCCTATGGGGAAATCGTGCATGAGCACGTTTAGCCAGCTCACCGCTACCGTAAGCAGCGCTGGTATTACAGTGAGATGTGGAGCAAAATTTTGCTCTCTGCTCACTTTTTTGTGGCTAACACCGGGTTAAAAAAACTGTAATACCAGCGTTGTCGTAAGTGAGCGGTGAGAAAAAACTGTGCGTTAGCAACGCAAGCCTTACCGACAAAAACTTGTAATCTACCCGTATATTTTTAAACAATACACATTTTCAAGTAGTCCGTCCCTTTAATATAGCAATTCTTTAATATATACTTGTTATTAGAACCATATGCCTCTCTGCTTTTACAAAAGACTAGACAGCATTTGCTGTACATCAAGGAATTTAACAACAGACCAAGCATGCCTATAATACTGGACAGCGTCCTGTAATGATTCCCAGCCTGTTCCCAGTGCTACTCTTAGGACACAAATTTGTGCACGTGCATGCATTTTGAACTCCAATTACAAATCCCATCTGCAGGCAGAGACAGACATAGAAAGACCTAGTGAATTACCAGACACCTTAATATTAATCAACCCCTCCCTCCTGTGCATCCTCCCCTCCCATCTACTCGTCATCCTCTGTTTCCCCCTTCTGCCTCCTCTGTGTCTTCTAGCGCAGAATGGAGCAGATGGAATATAGGACAATAGAGTCCATATTCCCAGCAGGAGGCTGGCGTGAGGCTCACACCTAATGTATTCCTTCAGATCCTTCTCTCAGCTTTGCATAAAATCAATGCTAGGGCATAGGACCTAAATATTTTATAAGGTTTCTGACTGGTCCTGCGTGCTACAGCAATAGTACAGCAAGTATTTATCCCCGCTAAAGACCATGATAACCTCTTTAGCACCAACAGTTAGATATCTAGACTTGTCACTTTAGAGCTTGTATTGTGAGCCACGTTCCTTTGCTTTGTTAACAGAAGTTAAAGGCACAGCCACAGTCTCAATCGACAGCATACATTAGGTATATACAACAGCACTTTTAATGTTAAATTATTTACAAACATTTCAGAAAGAAAACAAAAACAAATAGATTTGCTAAAGGGACGTTACAGTAATGTTTTTTTTTTGTTGCATCTAAAAGATGTCATTTTAAAATTTATTATTGGCTTTTTTTTGTTTGTTTTTTTAATTGATGTTGAGCTGAAAAAGCACATTTTGTTTTTATGTATACAGGTTGTGTCACTGTGCACTAATGGGAGACTTCATTATTAGCCAGTGAGCTGTTCAGCTGTGTCATTTCTGTTAGCTTCAAAGTCAACAGCTTTATCTTTTTTTTTTTAAGCAAAAACTTGTGTTAAGAAAATGTAAATATTCGGATCTCTTACACACTTTATTGAACAGATCCGATGACATAGAAATACAGAGCTTTTATCTGCTCTATAATGTGTATTAGTAAAGACGCATAGGATGGAGAGAGAGTGTGTGTCTGTCTATCTAGTAGAACTGGAGCCAAATAACTAGTCTTTGCTATTAACAGCAAACTAATCTACAGTCTTTTTTTTTCCATTAAGACTTGGGCATAAAATGGACCAACAACCACCTTACCTTTTGCTAACATCTGTAGCCCATTACTCATGACATAACTATGTCCCTAAGGGACCTCCTAAAGAACATTCAGCTCACCTCTGCATGACCCCACTAACCTCTGACATGCTGCGGATGCCTGTAGGACTTCGCTTTGCTAGCTACTCCTCTTTATTACAAACCATTTCTTAATGACATTATTATTCTGCCATTGTTGTTCAAACAGGTGAAGAGTGAAGTATTGATTGCAAGATTCACAAACAGCTGCCCTAAAGATTTCCAACAGACCCAACCTTTTTAAAGACTTTTTTTCACTAACAGGGCAGTTTTATCATTTCTAGTTACAGTTATATATACACATATTGCTTTACAAATAATTTATTTTTGTTCTCAATTTTCCATCCCCTAGTTCAACATGGCAGTTTGGATTTTCTGTGATGAAGAATTAAGGGCCATTGCAATCCTATAGGCCAGATTATGTGTGGAGCCCTAACGTCTGCTGTCTGCAAGCGATAAGGGGTTTATGCTGGGTGTTTGCGTTCATCGGGTTTATCACTCGTATTACAACTTGAAAGTAAACGCGAAAAATAAAGTTAACGCTTGTCGGGTTAGAGCGTCCTCAGGAGATCTGTTTCGCGAAACAAAAAAGTGTAAAAAAAAACATTAAAATATATTACACTTATAATAACACAATCTAATAAAAAATATTTTAAAAAAATATTGCACAAAAAAATAAGGGCTCAAAGTTATGAGGTCTAAGGTGTTAAATATATATATATACATGTATAAAGATGTATATGAATGTGTATATATATATATGTGTGTGTGTGTGTGTGTGTGTACCTATGTATTTATATGTGTATATATGTATTCACCAATTTACTTTTATCACCAATTTTGCTTTGTTCTCTGGGTATTCGTAGTTGAAAGTTAAATCTATGCTAATTTCTAAGCCCTTGAAGGCTGCCTATTCTCTCAGGGCATTTTGACAGTTTTTCACCACTAGAGGGTGTTAGTTCATGTGTGTCATATAGATAACACTGTGCTCACGCACGTGGAGTTCAGGTAAGCCAGCTTTGATTGGCTAAAATGGATGTCTGTCAAAAGAACTGAAACAAGTGGCAGTTTGCAGAGGCTTAGATACAAGGTAATCACAGAGGTAAAAAGTGTATTTATATAACTGTGTTGGTTTTGCAAAACTAGGGAATGGGTAATAAAGGGACTATCTATCTTTTTAAACAATAAAAATTCTGGTGTAGACTGTCCCTTTAGCACTCAAACGGGAGCGTTAATTAGCGCTCCATTTCTGCAGAGGATAAACACATATCACTTTGGGAGCTGCAGAACACTGCTGATCCAGCTATGTGTTGCGACTAGCGCTGCTTACTGAATCAGTGGCAATTTCCAACTTTCCACTCTATACCATGTGTGCTCTATAGCATTTCTGTATGTGTGTAACCATTTTGTGGGGGTTATACACACAGTGTTTCTATGATAAAGTTACATGCTCTAACTAATTAGAGCATGTATTTTTATCACTTTAATGGGGAATTTTAGTGCTAGTGGGTCCTCCGCTGCCCCGCGTCTCTCTTCCCCATATTTGGTAGGTGCTGGGCCTGGGGCGGTCTCCCCCCCTGCAGCCTTACCTGATCTGGGACTGGCTGAAGTGGCGGGCCTTCTTCAACTTTGGCCAGATGGCGTGTTCACAGTGGCTTCCCTCCTCCGGTTCCTGACGTCAGTTGTCATCGGGGTGCCAGGCCTGTTCTCGGTGGCAGCCTTGGGTGGAACAGCGGTGTCCAGGCCTTCCGGTGTTGTGGTGTCCGGGACTTTTGGTTTGGCCTGTTGTCCTCCTGCAAGTAGTCAAGTCAGTGGCAACATCACTTCTGGGTGCAGTGAAGTTTGTGACATAATTTCCGGTCAGCAGTGAATGGTGGATGGATGTGGTGGAGAGCACAGTCATCATTGGGAGCAAGGCATTGGGTGGTGTGGGACATCCGGAGCAGGTAAGGAAGTACTTTGTGCCAGTGGCGGTGCCTCAAAGGGCTGTGGGTCTGATCGGGGTCAGATACGGTTATAGAGTTTGGAGGTGAAGCTTGGGGCACACAGGCATGATGAGCAGCTTGTGTGGGAGCAAAGCCAAAGAGGAAACAAGGGAGCGCTGGAAGTTACAGGACCGTTAGTGTGACAGAGGGGTAGTTGCTCCTTTCAACATATCTGCAGGTACTGCAGTGAAAGGCACACTGGATGCAACTGCATTGCCAAGAAGAGGGAGCTGTCAGGAGACTTGCGGCTAAGGGTGCTGCTTAAGGTAAGGGCACCTACCACTCTGAGCGTGAACACACTTGAGCTATGGCTTGCCTTTTGTTAACTGGGATCTGGGAGGGGTTTGTCATTGGGTTTTGGGTTCTACTAAGCACCAGAACCTGAAGTTGGTTTACCAGTTTCCTGAAGCTGAGAACGATAAGCTGTCAAAGGAGGTGAGTTTGGGGTTGATCGTGGGCCCTTTCTGTGAGTTACCAATTTGGTAGTATCTCCTCTGGGCATAGTGCCTATGAAAGAACTGGATAAGTTCTACCTGAATCAACATTTTCCATATCCAAAGGATTGCTCGGTGAATGACACAATTGACCCAGCCCTCAGCTTTGTGCTTTACATTACATTAAAGTTGAGGGTTGTTTCTTTGTGGGAAATGTTTGCCTATGGGGTGCACAGTTTCTTGAGACCTTTAGCTCTTTTTTTACATTGGGCTATGGCCTCCATGGCAGGTACGGATTTCATTGCTCATTACCTGGATGACTTCTTGTTTGTGAGGCTTCCCTATTCCGGTGAGTGATCCAGATTGAAGGTGGATTCTCATGCCTTGCATGCAGCTGATGTTTCTGGGAATAGAGATTGACACAGAAGCTAAGCTTTGTGGTTTGCCGAAGGATAAAGTGAGCAAATTTGCTGGAAGCTGCAGCACAGTTTCTTCCTCTTAGGGGCTTACAATTCTTGTTGGTCCTCTTGAATTTTGCTTGCAATGTGATCCTCATGTGTCAAATTTTTAACCGGTGACTGAGAGCTGGCAGAGACGTCAAAGCGAGAGTCATACTGACAAGGGACATGACCAAGGAAAAAATGTTTTTGGGGCAGCAAATCCAGTCTTGTAACTGGAGTAGACAGTCATTTTGTTAGAAAAGCTAGCATTGCATTGTAGTTTCTTATCTGACCACCTCTGTTAATTAGGGACAGATTATTATTATTATTATTATTATTTATTTGTATAGAGCCACACAATATGATGCAATGTTAGGTTTGTGAAGCTTCCTATAAACTTACCATATGCATTTCCAAATCTCAGAAGTGCAAAATTCTTACGTTTTAGACTAAAATTAAGAAAAGGAGAAAAATAAAGTATATGTTTAGTACACATACTTAAATGGGACACTAAAGTCAAAATGTCATGAATCAGATAAAGTATGCAGTTTTGAGAGACTTTCCAATTTACATCCATTATCAAATTGTGCACAGTCTTTGTATATGCCCACTTTCTGAGGTACCAGCTACTACTGAGCATGTGCAAAAGCTCACGGTGTTGATGGCTGTCACATGATACAGGAGCCAGCAAACTGAAGTAAATTTTAAAATTTGTCAGAAAAAAATCTACTGCTCATTTAAAATCCAGGGTAAGTGATATATCATTGTCTTGCTATTATACACTTGTTGATTTTGCAATTCTACTGTATTTAATGGTCCTTAAAGTAATACTTTGTATTACAATCATGGTGTTTTAGGCACCTCACAAATAAAGGATAATAATAATATTAAAACAATAATAAGTAAAAGAAGAAACATTGCAGCACAATAAGGTAAACTTATAAGCCAAACATTCCAGAAATATATATCAACAATATTTTGTATTGCAATGTGTATAGACAAATTTTGATTATCTAGGAAACAAGTAACAAATGTAGGATAACTAGATAAATGCCAGTTACATAAGTGGTATTTACCAGCAGGAATCCCCAGCAATAAAAAAGTGATTTGCAGATATAGACAATAATACTCAATTAGTTCAGTATAATAAACATGAAAATATATGAGGTAAAAGTAGGTGAGTAATACAATGCAAGCTGAATTAAATTGAATTAAATGGAGTTAAATTGAATTGAATTGCCTCCAGGAGTATCCCTGCACAATTTGGTGAAAGGGATTATTTATAAGGGGTTAGGTGATAAACATATCTAAATAAATTAATTCTTAGAGAGTTCTTAGAGTGTGCTTAAAGGAACATACAACTGCAAAAAATATATTTAATATGATTTGATTTTATTTTTGCACTATTGATTGCAAATAATTATGTTTTAATCTATGCAAATGTGTTAAATGCATAGTTAAAGTTGGCCTTTAGAGCCAATGACTATAAACATATGTGTATAACCACCAATCAGCAGCTAGCTCCCTAGGTATACATTTCAACAAAGGATACCAAACAAACAGAGTGAATTTGATAAAAGAAGCCATTTGAAAACTGAAAAGTTTTGACTTTCATGTCCCTTTTAAGCTATGGGAGATAACTGCCTTGCTGCTCTCAGTGAACATTATTGACAAGCTTGTAAACTATTTGCAGACATATATATATACACATATAAACAAACAAATACATATGTACACACATATAGACATTATATATATATTTGCAGTTAAGTAGATGAAAACATGAAAAGGCATATTCATGCAATATTCTTATTTAATAAAGTGTTATACTGTGTATTTTACTGTAAATATTTCACATTCCAATGTTCTGCACATAGCAGACTATGCTCTATATATATATATATATATATATATATATATATATATATATAAATACATACATACAGTATATTTATTGAATATATAGAACGTATTCTTCTATGTAAAGAACATTGGAATGTAAAATATTCATATTTTCATGTTGGGTTAGCGCACTTCAGAATATATGATCAAGTTTGCGCACAAGTAGTGTGTTAGGGTTTTTTCCACTTTTTTTGCTCTATTGACTTCTATTGGGGAATACGTTAACGTGATAGCAATATTCGAAGTTCGGCTTCTTACGAGCATCGGTTAGTGTGTGAGTGAAATCTGTTTACTTTCAACTTGCAATATGAGCTCCACATGTACTCTGGCCCTTAATGTTCTAAAAAAGATAGTTTTTGAAGGGATATTGTAGTCATCTTTTTTGCTTCCTCTAGAATAAATATAGCATGTATTTCTGTTTTTTCCTTTTTTTTTAAATTGATTTTCCTGTATTGAATAAATCAATATGTTCTTGCCATACTTGCAGAGATGTGTCCCTGTCCATCAGAAAAGTAGACACAGTCATCCTAAAGGGACACTCAAGTCAAAATTAAACTTTAATTATTCAGATAGAGCAGCAATTTTAAACAACCTTCCAATTTACTTCCATTAACACAATATGCATAATCTTTTTATATTTACACTTTTTGAGTCACCAGCTCCTACTGAGCATGTGCAAGAATTCACAGAACATACGTCTATGCATTTGTGATTGGCTGATGGCTGTCACATGATACAGAAGGAGTGGAAATAGACATAACTTTGAAATTTGTCAGAAATAAAAAAAAATTCTACTCATTAGAAGTTCAGACTAAGTCAAAGGTGTAACTAGAAACCTCAGGGCACCAGTGCAAGAATCTATGAAGGCCCCTCACCAAAAAAATAATAATGTGATTTTGATAAATTTTTGTTTTGCAATATATATATATATATATATATATTATATATATATACACACACACTCACATATACATACATATATACATACTATCTATAGGTATGGAATATCGCAACCCTAGCCTACCAGCATCCTATAATATAAAAGGCCAAGTGTGTTTGTCCGAAGCTGTCATGCGCAGTAGAGACAGCACGAGGACAAACACACCTGGCCTTTGAGTCCCTAGCTGATCTGCGGCAGAAGTGGGCGTGAGCATGGGCGTGGCCACAGTGAAGGGGGCGTGGTCGGCATGAATGGCCGTGAAGGGGGCGTGACCGGAAATGAAGGGGACGTGACCAGGCGCGGTCGCGCGATAGAGGGGGAGAGAGATAGAGAGGGAGAAGGAGAGAGTAGAGAGAGAGAGGGGAGAGAGAAGGGGGGAGAGAGAAGGGGGGAGAAAGGGGGGTAAGAGAGAGGGGTAAGAGAGAGGGGGGGAGAGAGAGAGCAAAAGGGAGGGGGGGGAAAGAGCACAAAAGAGAGGGGGAGAGAGTACAAAAGAGAGGGGGAGAGAGCGCAAAAGAGAGGGGGGAGAGAGAGAGCGCAAAAGAGAGGGGGAAGAGTGCAAAAGAGAGGGGGGAGAGAGAGCACAAAAGAGGGGGGGGGAGCGCAAAAGAGAGGGGGGAGAGAGAGCACAAAAGAGAGGGGGGAGAGAGAGCACAAAAGAGAGGGGGGAGAGAGAGCACAAAAGAGAGGGGGGAGAGAGAGCACAAAAGAGAGGGGGAGAGAGAGCACAAAAGAGAGGGGGGGAGAGAGAGAGCAAAAGAGGGGGGAGAGAGAGCGCAAAAGAGGGGGGGAGAGAGAGCGCAAAAGAGGGAGGGAGAGAGAGCGCAAAAGAAAGGGGGGAAAGAGAGCGCAAAAGAGAGGATTGAGAGAGAGTGCAAAAGAGAGGGGGAGAGAGAGTGCAAAAGAGAGGGGGAGAGAGAGTGCAAAAGAGAGGGAGAGAGAGAGTGCAAAAGACAGGGGGAGAGAGAGCGCAAAAGAGAGGGGGAGAGAGAGAGGGGGGAGAGAGCGCAAAAGAGATGGGGGAGAGAGAGAGCGCAAATGAGATGGGGGAGAGAGAGTGCAAAAGAGAGGGGGAGAGAGAGTGCAAAAGAGAGGGGGAGAGAGAGTGCAAAAGAGAGGGGGAGAGAGAGTGCAAAAGAGAGGGGGAGAGAGTGAGGGGGAGAGAGAGCGCAAAAGAGCGGGAGAGAGCACAAAAGAGAGGGGGAGAGAGAGCGCAAAAGAGAGGGGGGAGAGAGAGTGCAAAAGAGAGGGGGGAGAGAGAGAGTGCAAAAGAGAGGGGGAGAAAGAGTGCCAAAGAAAGGGGGAGACAGAGAGAGCTCAAAAGAGAGGGGGAAGAGAGAGAGCAAAAGAGAGGGGGGAGAGAGAGTGCAAAAGAGAGGGGGGAGAGAGAGCGCAAAAGAGAGGGGGGAGAGAGCGCAAAATAGAGGGGGGAGAGAGAGAGCTCAAAAGAGAGGGGGAGAGAAAGAGCAAAAGAGAAGGGGGAGAGAGAGAGCAAAAGAGAGGGGGAGGGAGAGAGCGCAAGGGGTGGGACCGCTGTGCTGCAAAAAATGGCCCGTGTGAACGGGCTTTAGGACTAGTATTACTATATTTACCTGTGTGTGTACTTGTCTGAATAGGAAGAATGGGTGTTATTTTGGTATATTCAGTCATGCACTTTCCAGGAATGACAGACAAACATTTTTTTTTTTTAACCAAAGCACCAGCTTTAAATACCTCCCAACATTTAATATAGCCAAAGAGGGACACTTTAAGAGGGACTTTAACAGAGTTCCGCAAGCCGCCCCCCCCCCCCCAAAAAAAAGAGGACACATACATATTTACACACACACATATTATACACACTCATACACACATATTTACACACTCTTACACACACTCATACATATTTATACACACACACTGATAAACACATATTCACACACTCAAATATTCATACACACATATACATATTTACACACACATTTATACCTACACTAGTGATGTCGCGAATAGTTCGCCGGCAAATAGTTCCCGGCGAACATAGCATGTTCGCGTTCGCCGCGGCGGGCAAACATATGCAATGTTCGATCCGCCCCCTATTCGTCATCATTGAGTAATACTTTGACCCTGTACATCACAGTCAGCAGACACATTCCAGCCAATCAACAGCAGACCCTCCCTCCCAGACCCTCCGACCTCCTGGACAGCATCCATTTTAGATTCATTCGGAAGCTGCATTCTTAGTGAGAGGAGGGACAGTGTAGCTTCTGCTGATTTAATAGGGAAATCGATAGCTAGGCTAGTGTATTCAGTGTCCACTACAGTCCTGAAGGACTCATCTGATCTCTGCTGTAAGGACAGCACCCCAAAAAGCCCCTTTTAGGGCTAGAACATCAGTCTGCTTTTTTTTCCCTGTGTAATCTAATTGCAGTTGCCTGCCTGCCTGCCTGCCAGCGTGTGTGTCAGGCTCACAGCGTATACTGTGCCCATTTGCCCAGTGCCACCACTCATATCTGGTGTAACAGTAGTATAGATTTAAAACACTTTTTTGACTGTGTTAAATAATAGCAGTCCGTTTCCTTCACACGTGTGCGTTTCAGTGCCTGCCTGCCAGGGCACAGTGTCACCCCAGTGCAACTCATATCTGGTGTAACAGTAGTGTAGATTTAAAAAAACAACACTTTTTTGACTGTGTTAAATAATAGCAGTCAGTTTCCTTCACACATGTACGTTTCAGTGCCTCCCTGCCTGCCAGGGCACAGTGTCACCCCAGTGCAACTCATATCTGGTGTAAATGTAGTGTAGATTTAAAAAAAACAACACTTTTTTGACTGTGTTAAATAATAGCAGTCAGTTTCCTTCACACGTGTGCGTTTCAGTGCCTGCCTGCCAGGGCACAGTGTCACCCCAGTGCAACTCATATCTGGTGTAACAGTAGTGTAGATTTAAAAAAAAAAAACTTTTTTGACTGTGCTAAATAATAGCTGTCAGTTTCCTTCACACGTGTGCGTTTCAGTGCCTGCCAGGGCACAGTGTCACACCAGTGCAACTCATATCTGGTGTAACAGTAGTGTACATTTAAAAAAAAAAAATACAATTTTGACTGTAATAGATTGAATAGCAGTTAGTTGTCTGCAAGCGTGTGTGTCAGGACTACAGCGTCTACTCTGCCAACTTCTGCCAGTGCACAGTGCCACTCATATCTGTTGTCACAGTAGCTTGCACGCATAGTACCACTAATCGAAAAAAAAATGACAGGCAGAGGCAGGCCACCCCGCAGGGGCCGTAGTGTTCGTGGTGCTGTGATTCTCTTTGGCCCTAGAATAATGCCCAGTGCTCAGAGGCCACGTACCCCGAACTCGAACATTTCTGAGGACATAGTTGACTGGCTAACACAGGACACCCAATCTTCTACAGCTTCCGCTCGGAACCTTGACGCACCATCCTCCTCCAGCTTAGCTTCGGGCACCTCTCAAGTTACCACCAACACTAGCACCACAGCCGCTTCACTTGATCTGTCAGAGGAGTTATTTACATATCAGTTGGAAGAAATGAGTGATAGTGATGCGCAACCATTATTGCCAGAGGATGTAGATAACAGGGATATGTCTCAGTCAGGCAGCATTACACACATGGAAGTACGGTGTGATGATGATGATGATGTTGTACCCGAAGCTGCTTCCTTTGCTGAGTTGTCAGATACAAGTGAAGTGGTTGATGATGACGATGCGTCCGTGTATGTCACGTGGGTGCCCGCTAGAAGAGAAGAAGAAGAGGGGGAAGGTTCAGATGGGGAGACAGAGAGGAGGAGGAGACGAGTTGGAAGGAGGGGGAGGTCGTCGCAAGGAGCTAGTGGCACAGTCAGACAGCATGCATCGGCACCCGGGGTCAGCCAGACAGCACGCCAATCAACGCATGCTGTTGCCACCACCAGAATGCCGTCATTGCAGAGCTCAGCAGTGTGGCATTTTTTTTGTGTGTCTGCCTCTGACATCAGCGATGCCATTTGCAACCTGTACCAAAAGAAACTGAGTCGTGGGAAGTCCAACACCCACCTAGGTACAACTGCTTTGCGAAGGCACATGATCGCACATCACAAATGCCTATGGGATCAACACATGAGAACAAGCAGCACACAAAATTAAAGCAGCCATCCTCCTCCTGGTCCAGCATCTTCAGCCACGTCAACCACTGCTGTCCTCCTTGCCCCCTCTCAACCATCCGCCACTCCGTGTCTCACCTTGAGCAGTTCCTGCTCATCTGCCCACAGTCAGGTGACTGTCAAGGACATGTTTGAGCGTAAGAAGCAAATGTCACAAAGTCACCCCCTTGCCCGGCATCTGACAGCTGGCTTGACTGAACTCTTAGCCCACCAGCTTTTACCATACAAGCTGGTGGAGTCTGAGGCATTCAAAAAAATGTATAGCTATTGGGACACCGCAGTGGAAGGTACCCAGCCGAAATTTCTTTGCACAAAAGGCAATCCCCAACCTGTACTCGATTGTGAAAAAGGAAGTAATGGCATGTCTGGCACACAGTGTTGGGGCAAGGGTCCATCTGACCACTGATACCTGGTCTGCAAAGCATGGTCAGGGTAGGTATATCACCTACACTGTGCATTGGGTAAACCTGCTGACGGCTGCCAAGCATAGAATGCGTGGCTCTGCAGAGGAGTCGGTGACACTGCTATGACTTGCAGACAGGCCTGCTGCCACCTCCTCTACTCCTCCTACTCCATCCTCTTCCATAACCTCCTCTGTTGAGTCCTTTTCTGCTTCTGCTTCTTGCTCCACATGAATGGCACCCCCCCCCCGGCTCCCCAGGTACTATTCCACATCCCGGATGCGGCAGTGTCACGCCGTCTTGGGGTAGACTTGCCTGAAAGCAGAGAGTCACACCGGACCAGCACTTCTGTCCGCCCTGAATGCACAGGTGGATCAGTGGCTGACTCTGCACCAACTGGAGATCGGCAAAGTGGTTAGTGACAACGGAAGAAATTTGGTGGCGGCATTGAATTTGGGCAAGTTGACACATGTGCCGTGCATGGCACATGTGTGTAATCTGATCATACAATGCTTTGTGCATAAGTACCCAGGTTTACAGGACGTCTTGAAGCAGGCCAGGAAAGTGTGTGGCCATTTCAGGCGTTCCTACACGGCCATGGCGCACTTTTCAGATATCCAGCGGCGAAACAACATGCCAGTGAGGCGCTTGATTTGTGACAGCCCGACACGTTGGAATTCAACACTCCTAATGTTCGACCACCTGATCCAACAAGAAAAAGCCGTTAACGACTATTTGTATGATCGGGGTGCTAGGACAGCCTCTGCGGAGCTGGGATTTTTTTTTGCCACGTTACTGGACGCTCATGCGCAATGCCTGTAGGCTCATGCGTCCTTTTGAGGAGGTGACAAACCTAGCCAGTCGCACCGAAGGCACCATCAGCGACATGCTATCATTTGTTTTCGTCCTGGAGAGTGCCCTGCGAAGAGTGCTGGATTAGGCCGTAGATGAGCATGAAGAGGAAGAGTTGTGGTCACCATCACCACCAGAAACAGCCTTATCAGCATCGCTTGCTGGACCTGCGGCAACGCTGGAAGAGGATTGTGAGGAAGAGGAGTTAGAGGAGGAATGTGGCTTTGAGGAGGAAGACCAACCACAACAGGCATCCCAGGGTGCTCGTTGTCACCTATCTGGTACCCGTGGTGTTGTACATGGCTGGGGGGAAGAAGATACCTTCAGTGAGATCACTGAGGATTATTATTATTATTATTATTATCGGTTATTTGTAGAGCGCCAACAGATTCCGCAGCGCTAAACAGATTCCGCAGCGCTAAGGATGAGGATGAGGAACGGGACATAAGTAGCTCGGCATCCAACCTTGTGCAAATGGGGTCTTTCATGCTGTCGTGCCTGTTGAGGGACCCTCGTATAAAAAGGCTGAAGGAGAACGACCTGTACTGGGTGTCCACGCTACTAGACCCCCGGTATAAGCATAAAGTGCCTGAAATGTTACCGAATTACCGCAAGTCGGAAAGGATGCAGCAGTTCCAAAATAAATTAAAAAGTATGCTTTACACAGCGTATAAGGGTGATGTCACAGCACAACGGGAATCTAACAGGGGAAGAGGTGAAAGTAATCCTCCTCCTCCCACGACCACGCCGGCAAGGACAGGGCGCTTTACAGACGTGTTGTTGATGGAGGACATGCAGAGATTTTTAAGTCCTACGCATCGCCACAGCCCTTCGGGGTCCACCTTCAGAGAACGACTCGACCGACAGGTATCAGACTACCTCGCCTTAACTGCAGATATCGACACTCTGAGGAGTGATGAACCCCTTGACTACTGGGTGTGCAGGCTTGACCTGTGGCCTGAACTATCCCAATTTGCGATAGAACTTCTGGCCTGCCCCGATTCAAGTATCCTGTCAGAAAGGACCTTCAGTGCAGCAGGAGGTATTGTCACTGAGAAGAGAAGTCGCCTAGGTCAAAAAAGTCTAGATTACCTCACCTTTATTAAGATGAATGAGGGATGGATCCCGAAGGGACTGACAGTGGGCGATACATTCGACTAAAAAAGGCCTGATGAGATGAGCTGCCTTGGGCTAAAAATGGTCCACACGCTGCTGTATTTTATCTCTGAATGCCGGATGACTTGCGTGACTTATCCGCCACCAACTAGGGTTCAAGCCGCAATGTTTTAGGGCACTTCCTGGGAAACAAACATCAATTTTTCTGGCCGCTGCAACAATACCTAATTTTTCAGGCATATTTACATGCCTAATTTTTCTGGCCTCTGGTGCTGCACTGTGGCTTCAAAAACCAAACCAAAAAAAAGGCACATAACAGGGATTAAACTGATAGGAATAGTACTACTTAACACACCACTCCTATCTGGTGGCACATTAGATTGCACGCGCAGTGCCCCAAATTTGAAGTAGGAGGACCGACCAAGAATCTTTTTCCATCTCCCGGTTCCTAAAATCAATGCCATATACACGTCCCCTGATAGGGGACGTAACAGGGATTAAACTGATAAGAATAGAACTACTTAACACACCACTCCTATCTGGTGGCACATTACATTGCATGCGCAGTGCCCCAAATTTGAAGTAGGAGGACCGACCAAGCATCTTTTTCCATCTCCCGGTTCCTAAAATCGATGCCATATACACGTCCCCTGATAGGGGACGTAACAGGGATTAGACTGATAAGAATAGTACTACTTAACACACCACTCCTATATGGTGGCACATCAGATTGCATGCGCAGTGCCCCAAATTTGAAGTAGGAAGACCGACCAAGAATCTTTTTCCATCTCCCGGTTCCTAAAATCGATGACATATACACGTCCCCTGATAGGGGACGTAACAGGGATTAAACTGATAAGAATAGAACTACTTAACACACCACTCCTATCTGGTGGCACATCAGATTGCACGCGCAGTGCCCCAAATTTGAAGTAGGAGGACCGACCAAGCATCTTTTTCCATCTCCCGGTTCCTAAAATCGATGCCATATACACGTCCCCTGATAGGGGACGTAACAGGGATTAAACTGATAAGAATAGAACTACTTAACACACCACTCCTATCTGGTGGCACATTAGATTGCACGCGCAGTGCCCCAAATTTGAAGTAGGAGGACCGACCAAGCATCTTTTTCCATCTCCCGGTTCCTAAAATCCATGCCATATACACGTCCCCTGATAGGGGACGTAACAGGGATTAGACTGATAAGAATAGTACTACTTAATACACCACTCCTATATGGTGGCACATCAGATTGCATGCGCAGTGCCCCAAATTTGAAGTAGGAGGACCGACCAAGAATCTTTTTCCATCTCCCGGTTCCTAAAATCGATGACATATACACGTCCCCTGATAGGGGACGTAACAGGGATTAAACTGATAAGAATAGAACTACTTAACACACCACTCCTATCTGGTGGCACATCAGATTGCACGCGCAGTGCCCCAAATTTGAAGTAGGAGGACCGACCAAGCATCTTTTCCTATCTCCCGGTTCCTAAAATCCATGCCATATACACGTCCCCTGATAGGGGACGTAACAGGGATTAAACTGATAGGAATAGTACTACTTAACACACCTTATAATAATGCAGAGAGAGGCAATGCAGAGAGAGGAGTCTGAAGAAGAGGAGTCAGAGGAGGAAGGTGGCTTTGAGGAGGTGGAAGACCAAACACAGCAGGCGTCCAAGGGGGCTTGTTGTCACCTTTCGGGGACCCTTGGTGTTGTACGTGGCTTGGTGGAGGAAGAGACCTTCAATGACATCAGTGAGGACAAGGAACGGGACATGGCTAGCTTGGTATCCAACCTTGTGCAAATGGGGAGTTTGCGGTTGTGCAAATGGACTGTTTGCGGTTGTTTGCGGTGCGTTAAAGGGACAGTCTAGGCCAAAATAAACTTTCATGATTCAGATAGAGCATGTAATTTTAAACAATTTTCCAATTTACTTTTATCACCAATTTTGCTTTGTTCTCTTGGTATTCTTAGTTGAAAGCTTAACCTAGGAGGTTCATATGCTAATTTCTTAGACCTTGAAGCCCACCTCTTTCAGATTGCATTTTAACAGTTTTTCACCATTAGAGGGTGTTAGTTCACGTATTTCATATAGATAACACTGTGCTCGTGCATGAGAAGTTATCTGGGAGCAGGCTCTGATTGGCTAGACTGCAAGTCTGTCAAAAGAACTGAAAAAAGGGGCAGTTTGCAGAGGCTTAGATACAAGATAATCACAGAGGTTAATAGTATATTATTATAAATGTGTTAGTTATGCAAAACTGGGAAATGGGTAATAAAAGGTATTATCTATCTTTTAAAACAATAAAAATTCTGGTGTAGACTGTCCCTTTAAACGGGGAGTTTGGTCTGTCACTGTGAAGCAGGCGTAACCATTACACTACCTAATCGATACAACATCATACCTACGTTATTCCAAACAATTTAGGAATGTTAGGTGATTTATGCCCTGTATGTCTTAAAACCAGACTCTGCATCAACTATGTAATTTTCCATGGGAGTTTTGCCATGGATCCCCATCCGGCATGCCACAGTCCAGGTGTTAGTCCCCTTGAAACAACTTTTCCATCACTATTGTGGCCAGAAAGAGTCCCTGTGGGTTTTAAAGTTCACCTGCCTATTGAAGTCTATGGCGGTTCGCCCGTTCGTGAGCAGTTGTGGAAGTTCGTGTTCGCCGTCCCAAATTTTTATGTTTGCGACATCACTAACCTACACATATATACATACACACTCATACACATTTATACACACATTGATAAACACATAATCACACACACACATATTCATACACACATTTACACCTACACATATATACATACACTCACATACACATTTATACACACATTGATAAACACATAATCACACACACACATATTCATACGCACATTTACACCTACACATATATAAATACACAGATTGATAAACACATAATCACACACACACATTTACACCTACACATACAGGGAGTTCAGAATTATTAGGCAAGTTGTATTTTTGAGGATTAATTTTATTATTGAACAACAACCATGAACCCAAAAACTCATTAATATCAAAGCTGAATAGTTTTGGAAGTAGTTTTTAGTTTGTTTTTAGTTATAGCTATTTTAGGGGGATATCTGTGTGTGCAGGTGACTATTACTGTGCATAATTATTAGGCAACTTAACAAAAAACAAATAAATACCCATTTCAATTATTTATTTTTACCAGTGAAACCAATATAACATCTCAACATTCACAAATATACATTTCTGACATTCAAAAACAAATCAATGACCAATATAGCCACCTTTCTTTGCAAGGACACTCAAAAGCCTGCTATCCATGGATTCTGTCAGTGTTTTGATCTGTTCACCATCAACATTGCGTGCAGCAGCAACCACAGCCTCCCAGACACTGTTCAGAGAGGTGTACTGTTTTCCCTCCTTGTAAATCTCACATTTGATGATGGACCACAGGTTCTCAATGGGGTTCAGATCAGGTGAACAAGGAGGCCATGTCATTAGATTTTCTTCTTTTATACCCTTTCTTGCCAGCCACGCTGTGGAGTACTTGGACGCGTGTGATGGAGCATTGTCCTGCATGAAAATCATGTTTTTCTTGAAGGATGCAGACTTCTTCCTGTACCACTGCTTGAAGAAGGTGTCTTCCAGAAACTGGCAGTAGGACTGGGAGTTGAGCTTGACTCCATCCTCAACCCGAAAAGGCCCCACAAGCTCATCTTTGATGATACCAGCCCAAACCAGTACTCCACCTCCACCTTGCTGGCGTCTGAGTCGGACTGGAGCTCTCTGCCCTTTACCAATCCAGCCACGGGCCCATCCATCTGGCCCATCAAGACTCACTCTCATTTCATCAGTCCATAAAACCTTAGAAAAATCAGTCTTGAGATATTTCTTGGCCCAGTCTTGACGTTTTAGCTTGTGTGTCTTGTTCAGTGGTGGTCGTCTTTCAGCCTTTCTTACCTTGGCCATGTCTCTGAGTATTGCACACCTTGTGCTTTTGGGCACTCCAGTGATGTTGCAGCTCTGAAATATGGCCAAACTGGTGGCAAGTGGCATCTTGGCAGCTGCACGCTTGACTTTTCTCAGTTCATGGGCAGTTATTTTGCGCCTTGGTTTTTCCACACGCTTCTTGCGACCCTGTTGACTATTTTGAATGAAACGCTTGATTGTTCGATGATCACGCTTCAGAAGCTTTGCAATTTTAAGAGTGCTGCATCCCTTTGCAAGATATCTCACTATTTTTGACTGTTCTGAGCCTGTCAAGTCCTTCTTTTGACCCATTTTGCCAAAGGAAAGGAAGTTGCCTAATAATTATGCACACCTGATATAGGGTGTTGATGTCATTAGACCACACCCCTTCTCATTACAGAGATGCACATCACCTAATATGCTTAATTGGTAGTAGGCTTTCGAGCCTATACAGCTTGGAGTAAGACAACATGCATAAAGAGGATGATGTGGTCAAAATACTCATTTGCCTAATAATTCTGCACTCCCTGTATATACATACACACTCATACACATTTATACACACATTGATAACACATAATCACACACACATTTACATATACACGCACACATAAACATTTATACACACTTTTTCTTTAGCAAATGAGAAATTTCTAATTTGATTTTGTTCACCTTCTCCAAGTGAAGACTCAAAGTAGAAAGAGAGGTGTCTATTAGAAAACCCAAAAACATTAGTTTTTGTAAAGGAATGAGAACCGATTTCTTGAAATTGATAAGAAAACCCAGGTTCTTTAAAATATCCATAGTTAGATCCAGATGAGAGAGAAGAAGAGATTGATCTTGATTCATTATAAGGATATTGTCCAGATAAAAAATTAGATTAACACCCCTCAATCTCAACCAAGCCACGTACGGTTTTAATATTTTTGTGAATACCCAAGGAGCTGAAGAGAGTCCAAAAGGGAGACAGGTAAACTGCCAAATTTGATTTCTCCAAAGGAATCTGAGAAGATGGATGAATGGGAACTGTCAAGTAAGTGTCTGTAAGGTCTAGTTTTACTAACCAGTCTTTCTTCATAAGGCAATCTCTTAGAAGATGAATCCCCTCCATCTTGAAATTGTTATAAGACAGGAAGGCATTCAGATTCCTCAGATTTATAACAGGTTGAAGAGAACCTTCTTTCTTTCTCACGAAAAACATGTTGCTGAGAAAATATTATTTTGTTGTTTGGGGCCAGTTCTATAGCTTGTTTGGAGAGAAGATGATTTCTCTCTGTGTCTTTGAATCTGTTTTTGAAAAAATTATCAGATTTGGAGGATGGGATTGGAAAGGAGGAGAAATTAAGTCTAGAAGGAGACCTAAGACAGTCTGAATGACCCAAACATCTGATGTTATAGCTTTCCAATTTTTTATGAAAAGGGACAACTTTGTGTGGGAAAAAATTTGTGTTGAGTGAATATAGGGAGCTTACCTGAGAAGGGTCTTGGACGGGATCTAGTCCTAGAGAATCTTGGGTTCCATGGTCGACTTCTTGATGGGAAGAAGTTTGTGAGGGAGGGGTTTGGAGGAGGGAAGGCTTGAAACTGAGGTCTGTTTGAAGAGTATGGACGGCCGGGAAAACGACCTCATCCTTTCCCAGCCCAGTCAAAAACACGATTAAAAGAAGGATAAAATACTTTCTTAGTGGTAGTTTTAACCTTATTTAAGGGTTTAAAGGTATTAATATAAGTATTTAACTCTTTTAAGCCTAAGTCTCCAAATAATATGCCCTCATCCTGGGGACTCATTTCTGTAGGGGCAAAGTTTGACATTTTTGGATCTACTCTGCGTAAAATGATCCTTCTACGCTGTGTGGATAAAGCTGTATTAGCGTCCCCCAATAAATAAATGGACCTCTGGATCCATTGCCTCATAATATATGGATGACATTGTTAACAATGGCTTCTTCTGTAAGCTCAAACATCTTAGTGATAGGTCCCAGAGTGTCTAGAAACCTATCTTTAAAGAAACATGCTTTAAGAAACTTATCAGGACCTTTCTTAATGTTAAAGTTGTTTGTACTCACAAGTTTAATTATATTAGCATCTACTTCTGGGGTAGCAGAGGATTTATGTGGTAATTCAGGTCTGGGACATTCAGCCCTAAGTGTAGATCTAGCTAGATAAAGATTTTCTTAGGTAATGATCTAGGAATCTGGCCACTCTCTTAGAGGGTCTCCAATTAGAGGAGCGAGGATGTTGTAAAATCCTCAGGGTCTAAGTATTCTTCACCTTCATTATCAATAAGTCTCTTTTTAGATATTTTAACAGACTTTCTGAATTTTTTCTTTTTAAGGGTATAATCAGAAGAGCTGTCTGACAATTCATGAGTATAAATAGATTGGCATGAGTTATTATCATCATTAGGAATACTAGAGTCCGAAAACTCAGATGTAGATATTAAATCTACCTTCCTTTTATTTGCTTTGTTAGATTGAGTAGCATCTTCAGATTCTGAATCAGAAAAAACAATTTTGTTCTTTTTAATACAAGACTTAACTCTAATGTCTGTGGTATCCATACTGAAAACTCCTTATTTAATTTTCTTTTGTAATAATACATTTTTATATCTCTTAGATAAATGTTTTTTTCTTAGTTTTAGCTTTCTTAGGAGAAAAAGTATTCTCAGTGACAGAAACTGTCTGGGATTTATTCCTATAATCTTTAATAGTATTGTCCAAGTTGTCTGTAAAAGACTCCTCAGAAAAGGAGTCTGACTCCACAGCAAACATTTTAAAATGAAATAGCTTAAATGGTATATAAATAGGTGGTTGAAATGAAACCAATTATTAATTATTATTTTTTTTTCACAAAATAATACCAGACTAACTATAATGTCAATAACACTAACGTTAATGAAATATAACAGCTGAGAATAACATTAAACTATATATGTAACAACAGTAACAAGTTTAGCTAAACAGAGATTGAAATTGTTGCAAAACCAATCTGGGGAGAATCGCTGTGACAGGGAGAGAGGGCGGGAAGGCAGAGACGTCACAGAGGAATGTAAGATGGAAGCATCACCGCAGAGGGCGTGGCTACACCGTAAAAAAGAAAATGGAGGCCAACAGCATAAACAAGTAGAGGTAGAAGGTAATACACAAAGGGAATGGGAAAAGAGTAAAAACAAAGCTCAGAGAAGCTTATAATTATAAGGACATGAGGTGGAAAAAAGAAAAAAGGGAGAAAAAACAGACCAAAAAAAACATATCCCAAGAGTCCATGAGCTAGAGACGTATGGGATATACAAACCTACCAGGAGGGGCAAAGTTTCCCAAACCTCAAAATGCCTATAAATACACCCCTCACCACACCCACAATTCAGTTTAACGAATAGCCAAGTAGTGGGTTGATAAAGAAAGGAGTAAAAAAACATCAACAGAGGAATCTGGAAATAATTGTGATTTATACAAAAATATCATAACCACCATAAAAAGGGTGGGCCTCATGGACTCTTGCCAATATGAAAGAAATTAATTTATCAGGTAAGTTCTTACATAAATTGTTTTCTTTCATGTAATTGGCAAGAGTCCATGAGCTAGTGACGTATGGGATCATATACCCAAGATGTGGAACTCCATGCAAGAGTCACTAGAGAGGGAGGGATAAAAATAAACAACAGCCATATGCTAATAAATTAATCCTCAACCCAAAACATAAGTTATTCTCATGAAGAAAAGAAAAACTTAAAACACCAGCAGAAGAATCAAACTGAAACAACTGCCTGAACAACTTTTCTACCAAAAACTGCTTCTGAAGAAGAAAAAATATTAAAATGGTAGAATTAAGTAAATGTATGTAAAGAAGACCAAATTGCAGCTTACAAATTTGAACAACTGAAGCTTCATTCTTAAAAGCCCACAAAGTGGCAACTGATCTAGTAGAATGAGCTGAAATTCTCTGAAGCGGGGCTTAACCCGACTCCAATAAGCTTGAAGAATCAAAAAGCTTTAATCAACAAACCAAGGAAATAGCAGAAGTTTTTCTGACCTTTCCTAGGACCAGAAAATTTAACAAATAGTCTTGAAGTCTTTGCTTAGTAGCGTAAATATAATATTTCAAAGCTCTCACCACATCCAAAGAATGAAAAGATCTTTTCCAAAGAATTCTTAGGATTAGGACACAAGGAAGGAACAACAATTTCTCTACTAATGTTGTTAGAATTCACAACCTTAGGAAAAAATAGAAATGAAGTCCACAAAACCGCCTTATCCTGATGAAAAATCAGAAAAGGAGATTCACAAGAAAAAGCAGATAGCTCAGAAACTCTTCTAGCAGAAGAGATGACCAAAAGGAACAATACTTTCCAAGAAAATAGTAAAATGTCCAAAGAATGCATAGGCTCAATATGGAGGAGCCTGTAAAGCCTTCAAAACCAAATTAAGACTCCAAGGAGGAGAGATTGATTTTATGACAGGCTTAAATACAAACTAAAGTCTGTACAAAACAGTAAATATCAGGAAGTTTAGCAATCTTTCTGTGAATGAAACAGAAAGAGCAGAGATTTGTCCCTTCAAGGAACTTGCAGACAAAACCTAATCCAAACCATCCTGAAGAAACTGAAAAATTCTTGCAACTCTAAAAGAATGCCAAGAGAATTTATGAGAATACCATAAAATGTAGGTCTTCCAAACTCAATAATAAATCTTTCTAGAGATAGATTTACGAGCTTATAACATAGTATTAATCACTGAGTTAGAGAAACCTCTATGACTTAGCACTAAACGTTCAATTTCCATACCTTCAAATTTAATGATTTGAGATCCTGATGGAAAAACGGACCTTGAGACAGTAGGTCCGGCCTTAACGGAAATGGCCAAGGTTGGCAACTGGACATCCGAACAAGAACCGCATACCAAAACCTGTGGGGCCATGCTGGAGCAACCAGCAACACAAACGATTGTTCCATGATGATTCTGGATATCACTCTTGGAGGAAGAACTAGAGGCGGGAAAATATAAGCAGGATAATAACACCAAGGAAGCGTCAGCACACCCACTGCTTCTGCCTGAAAATCCCTGAACCTGGATAGGCATCTGGGAAGTCTCTTGTTTAGATGAAAGGCCATAAGATCTATCTGTGGAAGACCCCATATCTTGAACAATCTGAGAAAACACATCTGGATAGAGGAACCACTCCCCAGGATGTAAAGTCTGACGGCTGAGATAATCCGCCAGTCCCAATGTCTATATCTGGGATATGCACCACAGAAATTAGACAGGAGCTGGATTCCTCCTAAGCAAGTATCCGAGATACTTCTTCATAGCTTGTGGACTGTGAGTCCAACCCTGCTGATTGACAAATGTCACTGTATGTGATATTGTCTGTTTAAAAATAAATGAACAGTTCTCTCTTCAACAAAGGCCAAAACTGAAGAGCTCTGCGAATAGCACGGAGATCTAAAATATTGATTGGTAATCTCTCCTCTTGAGATTTCCAAAACCCCTTGTGCTGTCAAAGATCCCCAAACAGCTCCCCATCTGAAAGACTTGCATCTGTAGAGATCATAGTCCAGGTTAGCCGAATAAAGAAGCCCCTTGAACTAAACACTGGTGATTTACCACCACGTCAGAGAGTGTCAAATATTGGGATTTAAGTATATTAATTGAGATATCTTAATATAATCACTGCACCATGGATTGCAGCAAACAAAGCTGGAGAGGTCTCATGTGAGAACGAGCAAAGGGAAATGCGTCCAATGCTGCAGTCATGAAACCTAAATTTTCCATGAACATAACCACTGAAGCAAAAGACTGAGACTGAAGGTGCCGACAGACTGCAACCACTTTCAAACGTCTCTTGTCTGTTAGAGTCATGGACACTGAATCTATCTGGAAACCTAAAAAAGGTGACCCTTAGTCTGAGGAATCAAACTCTTTGGTAAATTGATCCTCCAACCATGTTTCCGAAGAAACAACACTGGTTGATTAGTGTGAGATTCTGCAGAACGGAGGACTGAGCTAGTACCAATATCATCCAAATAAGGAAACACCGCAATACCCTGCTCTCTGGTTTCCATAAAGCAGGGCACCAAAAACTTTTTAAAAAGATTCTTTGAGCGGCTGCTAATCAAAAAATGGAAAAGCAACGAATTGGTAACGCTTGTCTAGAAAAGAGAATCTCAGGAACTGATAATGATCTGAATGAATCAGAATATAAAGGTATACATCCTGCAATTCAATATGGACCTAAAATGTCCTTGCTGAATAAAAGGCAGAATAGTCCTTAAAGACACCATTTGAAAATTGGTAATCTTACATAACGATTCAAAATTTTCAGATCCAGAATTGGTCTGAATGAAATTTCCTTCTTTGAGACAAAGAATAGATTTGAATAAAAAAAAAACAGACCTTGTCCCTGAAAAGGAACTGGCATGACTACCGCTGAAACTCCAGGTCTGAAATACACTTCAGGAAAGCCTGAGCTTTAACTGGATTTGCTGGGATACGTGAGAGAAAAACATCTTCTCACAGGAGGATTTATTCAGAATCCTATTCGAAGAGACAATACTCTGAAACCATTGATTTGGACCGAATTATCCAACATTTTCTTGAAAAAAACCTTAATCTGCCCCCTACCAGTTGAGCAGGAATGAGAGTAGCACCTTCATGGGGACTTAGGGGCTGGCTTTTTGGTTTCTTAAATGGGTTGGATTTATTCCATTTAAAGAAGGTTTCCAAATGGAAACAGATTCCATAGGGAAGGATTAGGTTTTTGTTCCTTATTGAAAAGAAGAACGAAAACAATTTAAAAGCTTAATATTTACCTTTAGGTCTCTTATTACCTTGGAAAGAAGAAATAGCAATCTAGACTTAAAAAGTCATAACAACAATCCAAGATTTAAGCCTCAAATTCTTGTAGCTAAGGTGGGCGTGGCCTCGGCTCTATAGCGTGGCTAATAATCTGGTTTGACAAACACTCGTATACTTTTGCATCAGCGGTTTCTGTCTATACCGCGATAGATATCTCAGCACTTGAATATGTTGATACATGTTGATACATTGTTAACACTAGACCTAAGCTGAAACTGTGTAACTACTTAGGGTTACTTCATAGCCCAATTATTTAGTTTTACATATTGAAAAATCTGATACCTTATTGTATCTAATACATATATTCATTCATACTGAGTTGGTTGTTATATATTATACATTATTCTAAGTCACAACCAATTAACTCCTATTGAGATCTTGAATGCTTTGTATGCTTGATATGTGATTTTTTAGAATATTAGGGACACAAGCTAGAAATCGGCTGACTCTGTTAAATCAGAGCAGTACGCAAATAGGAGGACGCCCTCGAGCGCATAGCTTGTTTTATACAATGTGTGAATACATGTGTAAAGTATAGGACTAACCCCTGACACCCTGCTACTAGCTATACCTCTCCTAATTTATATTTTCACAGACCAGACACGCATACCGGGTCCACTAGCCCTCAATACATTTTAATCCTTTGGGTGATATATAGTAGAGGCTGTGTAATGCAGGAATATGGAAGTGACTAATCCCATTTTCGAATAGCCCACTTATATACCCCACCTTTTTACTTGTATGATTACTTATGGGACAATGCTGGTTTAAAGGCTTACTTTGAATAGTTTAGTCTGGAGGTTGATATACCCTAGTCTTTAACCCTTACCAGCAACCCCAAAGTAACGTTTGTTCAAGCATATTTGTTAAATAAAGTGTATTTTACTCTCACTACTATTTGATTATTTAGTGTATAATTCTACACTTGACTTAAATGTCACAAATCCTTTTCTTTTTCCCTAACCTTATTGTTAATTCAGATAGATCCTCATCAGAAAAGGATAATTCATTACATTGTCGGTCATTTGAAATTTCATCAACCTTATGAGAAGTTTTAAAAGACCTTTATAATAATTAGAAGGCAGAATAGCAGACAAAAGCCTTCTGAATAGAATCAGAAACAAATTCTTAAAATTTCATAGGTATAACATGTACATTAAAAGTTGAAGGAACAACAACAGTAAATGTACTATAAACTGATGGATACAATATCTGCATGTAAAGAGTTCATCATACAATGACATTCAGAAATATAATGCACTTAGCTTTAGTAGTACCGACAAAGTTCCAACAGATACTTCTGAGGCAGGATCAGATTGAGACATGTTGCAAAATGTAAAATAAAAAACAACATATAAAGCAAAATTTGTCAATTTCCTTATATGACAGTTTCAGGAATGGGAAAAAATGCAAATATCATAGCCCTCTGACATAGAAAAAGGCAAGAGGCAAAAGCAATGGGGCAATAAATATTGAAAAAAAATTAGCGGCAAGTATGACGCACTACGTAACTGAAAAAATTTTTGGGCGCCAACCATGTCCGGAAATAACACACTTGCGTCACTAACAACGCAACCCTGTGTGAACCTCTGTGTCAATTACGATGCCGGAAATGACAAACTTGCGTCAACGGACGTGCCTTTCACGCCAAACAATTCTCGCGCCAAGAATGACGCAATAAAGTGTAGCATTTGGCGCACCCACAAGCCTAAGTCAGCCCACAATTTGAAACAAAGTAGTCAATTGAAAAAAAGACTAAACCCCAGGTAAGAAAAATATTTCTTAATATTAACTTCCCCAAATATGAAACTGATAGTATGCAAAAAGGAAATACATGAAACTGACTCATGGCAAATATAAGTACAATACATATATTTAGAACTTTATATAAATGCATAAAGTGCCAAACCATAGCTTGGGTGTCTTAAGTAATAAAAACATACTTACCAAAAGACACCCATCCACATATAGCAGATAGTCAAACCAGTACTGAAACAGTTATCAGTAGAGGTAATGGTATATATAAGAGTATATCGTCGATCTGAAAAGGGAGGTAGGAGATGAATCTCTACGACCGATAACAGAGAACCTATGAAATAGACCCCCGCTAGGGAAATCATCATATTCAATAAGTGATACTCCCTTCATGTTCCATTCGCTGTACTCTGAGAGGAATCGGGCTTCAACAATGCTGAGAACAGCATATCAACGTAGAAATCTTAGCACAAACTTACTTCACCACCTCCATAGGAAGCAAAGTTTGTAAAACTGAATTGTGGGTGTGGTGAGGGGTGTATTTATAGGCATTTTGAGGTTTGGGAAACTTTGCCCCTCCTGGTAGGATTGTATATCCCATACGTCACTAGCTCATGGACTCTTGCCAATTACATGAAAGAAAATATATATTGCAATAATAAAGATAACATATTATATAAGAAACATCACAAATGTTTAAGAAAAACAAAATAAAATAAAAAAAATGAAAAAAAATTCTTTATTTAAATAATGAAAACCAACTAAGATAATATATATAGTGAATGTTATGATACTTATCTCTTTGAGAGCAGCAAAGTGAAAAGAGGCAGTTGGAATATTATTGGGACTGTTTATAGTAGAATGAACTTTTCTGATTGGTCTGCCTTGGATCACACCATTCAGGGTTGTTTCTCATTGGTTACCATTTTTATTTCTGTTATTTCTATGTTAAACTTTTAATGTGTATTATGTTACTTTGAATGGCTGTTGAGCAGTAAAGGAAAGGGTTTATGCAAAAAAGGAGTCTGTCGTTGTAATAAAATCAAATTTTAGCTTTAGAGCTGTTTATTTCGCTTTGCTGGTCTCTGCATGTGAAGGAGAGAAACATACATTGATTGCAATACGATGCTCAAAAAAAGACCCCAAAGATTTTGAATGATTACCATTATGATGATGGCGAGTTTTTGTGTCCAAAGTGACCAGCGACAATTTGGTAAAAAAAACGTAGACATTGATCTCTTGTTATCATTATTTCAGCAACTACAAAGAATAAATAATGATGGCATAAGAATAAGTAGGCATATATGTTCTGCTTTAGTTGTCCCATGCTATTTTGAACTAGTATATTGCATGTATAGAAAAATATTTCTGTAAAAACATAGTAAAGAGTCTTTTGCAAACTATGCTAAGTCCTTTAAAGGACACTAAAATGAGTCATAAACGTCAATACATCACTTCAATGTCTGTCCCTTAGAGGACTGCAGTACAGGGAAACACTTAAAATATTCATGTTTAGTTCATGCATATTTTACATGAAACTTACCATGTAGTTGTTTCTTCAAGTTTGCACCCAGCTGTTTTTTTTTTATTATTATTATTTTATTTTTTATTTGCTTTTAATTCAAAAGGATGCAGGTTACAGATATTCAGAGATAGCTGTGCCAGAGCCATTATTGTCAGCGCCAGGATGCTCCAAGGTGCTTGGTACCTCAAGGATCAGTATGTACAGTTTTTATTTATCCTAAAAAAACTTACACTAGGGAGCGTTACTCATAGGTGGTAACATATTACTGCTTAGTGATAAAGTAAGATCAAAGACAAATTTGTTACTCACCCACTGCAATTTCTTACTAGTCCAGACCTAGTGCCACCATTAACAATAACGGTAACAGCTTTTTATTTAAAAAATAAATGTAAAAAAGTATAGCAGCTGGAAACTGCAAGTGTATATGTATAAACACAACAATCATATATAAAACAGACCCCCTAGGAGCATTGAAGTGATGCATGAAAGTTAATACACTATTTTAAAAGGACATGATACTCAAAAAATGTCTTAGTTTCATCTTAAAAGAAAGTATTTTAAAATGTATTTTTTAATGAATGTTTGTGTGCTCAATAAACAAAACTTTTTCTGTGGAAGGTAAAAGAACATTAAACTCATTCATGATTCAGATTTTAAAGGGACACTCAAGTCAAAATTAAACTTTCATTATTAAGATAGAGCATTTTAAACAACTTTCCAATTTAACTTCCATTAACAAAATGTGCACAGTCTTTTAATATTTACACTTTTTGAGTCACCAGCTCCTACTGAGCATGTGCAAGAATTCACTGCATATACATATATACATTTGTGATTGGATGATGGCTGTCACATGATATAGCAGTGGAGGAAATAGACATAATTTTGAAATTTGTCAGAAACAAATCTACTACTTATTTGAAGTGCTATAGTCTTTTTATTGTGTATCTTTTGATTATGCAAATTTACTGTATTTACTGGTCCTTTAAATAATGTTATAGTTTACTTCTATTGTCAAATTTGCTTCACTCTCTTGGTATCCTTTATTGAATAAGTAGCAATCTACTACTGGGAGCTAGCTAAACACATCAAGTGAGCATATATATATGTTTTTACCAATCAGCAGCAAGCTCACATTAGTGCATTGCTGCTCCTGAGCCTACCTAGGTATGCTTTCAACAAAGGCTACCAAGAGAACAAATCAAATTAGACAGAAGTTAAAATGGAAAGTTGTTTAAAGTGACATTCTCTATATAAATCATACAGTTTTTGACTGCTACTTTTCCTTTAAATTAATCCTTTTTACTTAACCTTTTAACTTGCAACACAATAAAATGTATATTTTAATAAATATCCTCCTTTTAACATATTTCAAAGATATTACTAATAATCATGAACCCAGCATTACAAAACGTAGCATAACTTTAAAAATATATATCTAGCTAGCTATCGAATCTATCTGCCTTGCAGCTTGCAAACAGCCTAAGCATTATTTTGAATACTGATGCTGCTATTAAAATATCCTAGTGTGACAATTTTCTGCCTTGTGTATTGACTTGCTGATGGACACGGCTCCTTAGACTGTACCTCATCAAATACAACACAATGCTGAGCCAACAACTGCTTGTTTGTTTGTTTTCAGCCCCAACACTTTCCTGCTTCGTGTTTCTAAATTTATAACAATTAAAAAAAAAAAAATGTTGGGCAGATACAGAATCCTGAGGGACAGCAAGAATCAGGCGCAAAATCGAAACAGTTCCACTTTAATGCTATGGATTATGTTTGTGTGTTTAGACATAGCGCTCCTCTTATAGATAGTCTTTTTCTGCTATGTGATACTGCCCTTTAAAGACAAGCACATAATTGTTCTATTGACCTCATCACGGCTACAGTGCAGTTTGCAGAGTTTGCAACATTTGCCCTTATTCTGCTTGTTATAGGATATGAGACGCAATTCTTAACCTCTAGTGATCTCTGTCTACTACAATTTCAATACAGATAAATAGGAATCTTGATCTTTGTTTGTCAGAGCTACTGATGGCTGCCAATTAGGGAATCTCCCAACATAAAAATAGTAGTAGTTCAGTGAATCTGGTATCTAATGTATTGCATACATAGCCAGTGGCAGATAAAACTTCTTTCAAGGGTTTTGCTTTATTCCTCATCTCTTTTTTTAAGAGCTCAGTACTGTACAAGTGTTTTCTCTACCAAGGGGTCTTTAGCAAGTGACATTAATGTTTTTTATATTTAATCTGTTTATATACATGTCCTGCAGTTATGAGGTTAAAGGGACAGGAAAGCCAACATTTTTATATCTTGATTCAGATAGAGAATACAATTTAAAAAAAAAAAGTTTCCAATTTACTTCTCACATTTGCTTCATTCTCTTGTTATTCTTTGTTGAAGAGATATCTAGTTAGGTAGCGTGCTCATGTTTAAAGCACTACATGACAGGAAATAGTGCTTTTGCTAATGTACATAACACACAAAGGAATAAGCACTTCACTTCAATATCCAAATGTAATGCAAGAAAAAAGTTCTGGTGCACACCTGAAGAGCCCCCCTTCCCTGGGTCCAAGACGTAATATGAATAGTAGAACACACAGGTAGCACACACAATAGGTAACAGATTCCTTTTTAACCCCTTAGTGACCAGAGCACTTTTCCATTTTCTGTCCGTTTGGGACCAAGGCTATTTTTACATTTTTGCGGTGTTTGTGTTTAGCTGTAATTTTCTTCTTACTCATTTACTGTACCCACACATATTATATACCGTTTTTCTCGCCATTAAATGGACTTTCTAAAGATACCATTATTTTCATCATATCTTATAATTTACTATAAAAAAAATGATAAAATATGAGGAAAAATGGAAAAAAACACACTTTTTCTAACTTTGACCCCCAAAATCTGTTACATATCTAAAACCACCAAAAAACACCCATGCTAAATAGTTTCTAAATTTTGTCCTGAGTTTAGAAATACCCAATGTTTACATGTTCTTTGCTTTTTTTGCAAGTTATAGGGCCATAAATATAAGTAGCACTTTGCTATTTCCAAACCATTTTTTTCCAAAATTAGCGCTAGTTACATTAGAACACTGATATCTTTCAGGAATCCCTGAATATCCCTTGACATGTATATATTTTTTTTTGTAGACATCCCAAAGTATTGATCTAGGCCAATTTTGGTATATTTCATACCACCATTTCACCGCCAAATGCGATCAAATACAAAAAATTGTTCACTTTTTCACAAATTTTTTCACAAACTTTAGGTTTCTCACTGAAATCATTTACAAACAGCTTGTGCAATTATGGCATAAATGGTTGTAAATTCTTCTCTGGGATCCCCTTTGTTCAGAAATAGCACACATATATGGCTTTGGCGTTGCTTTTTGGTAATTAGAAGGCCGCTAAATGCCACTGCGCACCACAAGTGTATCATGCCCAGCAGTTAAGGGGTTAATTAGGGAGCTTTTAGGGAGCTTGTAGGGTTAATTTTAGCTTTAGTGTAGTGTAGTAGACAACCCCAAGTATTGATCTAGGCACATTTTGGTATATTTCATGCCACCATTTCACCTCCAAATGCGATCAAATTAAAAAAAACGTAAAATTTTTCACAATTTTAGGTTTCTCACTGAAATCATTTACAAACAGCTTGTGCAATTATGGCACAAATGGTTGTAAATGCTTGTCTGGGATCCCCT